>NC_092858.1:97226808-97245570 GCF_032062135.1 Pyxicephalus adspersus | reverse complement strand
TGGTGAAATATTTTATTCCAAAAAGAAAAGAGATTTGCAGTACCAAAATATATAAAGGAGAGAGCCAATAAATCAACAATCTCTCAATCAGTATGGTGAATGATTGGGGTACAATGTTGACAGTTTGTAGGATGTGAAGTAAGCCAGAAAGATTTTAGTGGATCTATACAGTAAAATATATAAGGTAGATAAAGGCAGTCTATCTATCCATCCATACAGCACCATATGCTTGTGCGTATGGTTTTCCTGTACCATTGTTCTAGCAATACCTGGATGTTTCCCATACATGGTGCACTGCCTCATATCTCTTGAGTCCCTGATGCCTGCTTTTTATTTGCCAGTGCTAAGGTTGTCACAGAGACTTCCTGTGCACCACAGCACCTGGCAAGTAGGGCCAACCCCGCACTGGCTGGTTGTAGTATTAAAGTAGTACCTCGCATCATAATCAGAAAAAGATCAATAAAATTTACAAGCAAATTTTTTTTTATGAAATACTTATGTTCAGATTTAATCCTTACTACCTCAAACTTTTGAGAAAAGTTTATAGGAAATCATGAGTAAATCATATGACAGCAGTTTAGTCACAATATGAGCATGAGCTGTTGACTTCATCTTTCGTTATTTAACTGGGATATTATTGCTACAGACTTACAGAAAAATAATGGAATAATGAAATGAATTTTACCATACATGCTTGCACAAACCGTTATACAGATATTTACATATTGAGCAATGTAACTTTGGTTTGTTCCCTAAATTGGAACTTTATAAAAAACAAAATTGTGAGCAGAAAGATTATTCTGCAATAAAATTAACTTGCTTGTCTGTTTGCGGCCTTTTCTGAAATTTAAGCTGAGCTGCATAGCCGCTTAGTGTCATGTACTGTAGATGATTGGAGGAAAGTAATATTCATTGGTGAATACCATATCTGCATTGGCCGAGGAGGTGTTTGAGTGAAACATATAAAGATGACTGTTTGAAGAAAACAAGCAAATTTCCACACTCATTCTTAATATCGGCTTGCGTGTCAGGTAAAAGACCAGGGGGTGATGGCCATTGGTGGATCTTACCAGAATTTCCACCAAAGGCATGGAATTTGCACATTCTATTGTGTGCGTGTGGGTTTTTTTTTTTTTTTTACAATATTCTTCTTACATTTCTTTCCAGAGTCCAAAAAGATAAGAGGTTTTATTGTACTCCATGTCTCCACCAGTGGGACTACTCTTACTTTCTTTCCATGGGACAATGATCACAAGAATTGGAAGTCAAGGAATTTCTCCCCATTAGGTGCACAGACAGCAACAAAAACCTGTTTTATCTATCCCCACCTCATTCAAGAAAAAAAAAAAAAACTAAAAATGTGTTACACATTCATTACAAAGACATAAATAAAGTTTAACCTAAGACAAGGGGGTGGTGTTTGCTGAAAGAAGCCAGAGGGTGTCGCATGTTAAACATGTTAAACATTTACATGAAATACTGTTTTCCCATTTCATAATCTCACTTCTCAATTCACTTCTCTTTTTCAAAGCTTCAAGTAGTGTTGGCTCTAAAAACCAGATTCAGAAACCCCACTCCTAGGGAAAAAGTAGGTGTATTGCTGTATTGTAGTTGGGAATGCTTTTTAAATTTGTGTATGGTATTGTAGGAATAATATGGAGCTGACTCTCTGTTTTTGTTTGTATAAGAGATACCATGGCAGTGCCAGTGATCACCCAGCAGCCTGGATATGGGACCTATCCAGCAATGTCTCCAACTGGGGAGTGGAGCAGCCAGCTGTGTGACTGCTGTGGGGACTGTGGAATCTGTAAGTAATAGAAAATATATAAAAAATTTTTTATATATATATATATATATATATATGGCACATTTTGTTGTATCTTTTTGTTAAATATTTCAAACTTTTACTGTTTTTGTTAGTTTGGTTGCCAATTTTAAGATTTAGAACACAACAAAAGTACATTTTGCTATAAAATATTATGTATCCGCTTCAACATATTACATACACAATTTTGAGTATAGATCTACTACAGCTCATTGTACCTAGGTTGTGGTGGGTGCTTCAGTTTTATTTTTTATAGTTTTTTTACCCTTTATCATCTGGTAATTTTGCCAGTAAAATACTTCCTGAAAGTTACAAGGACACAGTAGTTCTGGCAGGTTAAACAGGTAATTTCTGTACCCGCATAAAATGTTCTTAACCTGAAAGAAAAATACAAACACAGCCATCACAATGAAATGCTGGTATGCCGAAACAAATCATATTTTTTTTTATCCCCAAGTTTACATATCCCTCAATAACCATGTGCAAATATCTGTTGAGTGATGAGAATAGTCTGAACTAATTTGTAAGTAGAATTATATTGCTAATTGGTAACAATTTTTTAAATTATTGTTATGAAGACTCTTGGATTACTGCATTTCCTTGTATGTGATAAGGTATTCTTTGCAAACTAATTTTTCATCTCATTGATTACATAATTCATTCATGGTATTGATCTCCTATAGTGAATCCACAAAATGTTATACTATCTTCCTAATTACAACACAGGACTCTGTAGTTGTGGAAAGATATCAGTGCCTTACAATCAAACATTTTCCTAGTGTCTATTTTCTTGTCACTCACCATGCACTGTGGTTCACTTTAATATCCCTTAACAGGGGAAAGTCAAATTCAATGAAAACTTTTTGTTTAGAACAAAGCAGTAGATTGATAGACCCCATGTATGGTTTTCACTGCAGTCTGTGATCACTGCACGGGTACTTCATTGGTGGTTTTCCTCTTGCTAACTGTCGGTAGCGAAATATTGCTGTCTCACTTCCTGTATGGATGACATTTTTGATTAGGACAGAAGATAGAAAGGGTTTCTTATCTTTTGTTCTAATCAAAAATGTCATCCATACAGGAAGTGTATAGCAATAAAACCTTAACACATGTCACAATTCTTCCTCACCCTATTCAAAGCCTTGGATGGAAGTTGGATGGATTGTGAAGTCATTTTTGTCACTGGATCCGCAAGTTCTCTTTATCGAGTAGGAGTAATATTGTTATTTTGTGGTCCAAAATAGAGTTGACTTGTTTACATTGGGCTCTATTTTTAAAACAGGGAATCTGACTTTCCCTGGTGGGAATCAATTACTGTCATTAGAACACATGGACCTGAAAGATTACCACCAGGGAATATGTAAGGGATTGTCAGATTCCTTGTTTTATAAATAGAGCCCTTAGTGTGCATTTCCATGAACATAATTTGTATGATTTGATATTTGTATTGCATTGGAACCAACAGATGGATTAACCAAAATGTATTCCTTTTAACAAAATGGACAATAGATGTAATGTATTTATTACAAATATCCTAAGCAGGTGGGAGTTAACATGAAAGAAATAAGCAACTAACTAATTTCAACATTTAAGCTACTTTTTGGCAATTGAAAATTAGAAATTTGCAGTGATTAGTATTTCATTAATGCCAACTATCAGTATTATTATTATTATTATTATTAATAATAATAATAATAATAATAATAATAATATTAAAAGTGTATGTTCTAAAGTGCTAAATATTATCAGAAATATCTATTGCATTGAATTGCAGTTGTTAAATCCTAAATGTAACACTAATCTATCTCATAAATTGTGTAAAGCTTGTGGTTGACAAAAGTAAAATTATAAAAAATACTTTTGTTTGGTGAATAAAATTTGCCTCCTGCCTCCTCCAGTCTCTGTGGTGGTGAGATCTCCCTGCCAGAGTTCCCACTTTCCTTGAAGTCGATGGGTTTCACTTCCACTATTTGGTGTTCTCAAAGGTCCTATTACGTTTATCATATAGATGCATATATAAAAGGCACTGCTTACTGCGGTTCTGTATTCAATAATACATACTTTAATGTATTTTAAATGCAAGCACTCACTGTATGTGCCTGAACCTGACTTGGTATGTAGTTCATGCAGCTTGTATAACAGAGCTTGGGGAAGAGCAGACAGCAAGGTACCTTGCATTTTCAGCATGAGATTAATTTTGACAGATTCTATTTTTCTGTTGTAGCACTTCCTTAAAAGCACTCATAAAGCATACCTCTGATCGCTTCTTGTGTTTTTGTGCATGAGGAAGGGGTTATAAACAAACACATAACCACTACAATCTATAAATCTTAACACAAATACTGTTGCTATTAAACTGCTTGAAAAAAGTTTAAGAAGCTCCGTTCAAATTATCTATCTAGGCAGTAAGTCCTCACCTGACTCTGGTGAGATCTTCACATGAAAGTATGTTGTGGGCCTGATCTCCTGCATTGCATTTTGGTTCTTCTAAATTACCTCTTCATCACATTACTGTGTCCTGCAGTGATTTCGTGCTTGGTAGGAGGAACCATAGCACAAGTCAGGGAATATAGATTTTCTTTTAGAGGTTATAGCACTTTAACTTATCTACAATTAAACTGGAACTAAAATTCCACTTTTAAAAATGCTTGCTCAGGCAGGTCATTATTGCAATGTCTCCTACCTAATCATTCGAAGTTTCTGGCTACAATTTGAGCTGTACATGGAGCAGCAGCTTTGGTTTTTGGATAAATGTGGTAATCTTGGCTTGCCTTGCACGTGCTGGTAAAGAATGATCACCCTGCGCGGGTTTTACGTCTTCTCAGTATGGCCAATGAAGAAGATGGTAGCACCTGTAATGGAACGAGGATAAATGAGTGGTGTGGCTTTAGTTCCGCTTTAATTCTTTATAATGGGCAGCACTGTGGCTCAGAGATTAGCACTCAGGTCTTTGCAGCGCTAGGTCCATGGTTTGAATCTCGGCCAAGACACTATCAGTATGGAGTGTGCAGGTTTTCCCCATGTTTATAGTGTCGGAGTATAACAATAATTGAATTTATTGCTTACCAATCCTTAGATGTGGCTTGGATGTCATTAGGCAGGTACACCAGAGAGATGTGAACCTGCTTCATTTGCAAGATTCGTAGTAGATTCGATGTACTTACTAACACTAAAAAACATTTTTTGTGATCCAGTGCCCTTACCACAAGCACTGCTACACAACCATTGGCGGATTTAGTCAGACAGTACAAAAAATAGAGTCTGTTAATACAGGACTTAAGCTGCGTACACACTTCCAATTTTTGTCGTTGGAAAGGATCTTTCACGATCCTTTCCAACGACAAGGGCCGTACATACAGCACCGTTCATGCTCTATGGAGAGGGGAGGGGGAGAGCGACGGAGCTGCAACCTGCTGCGCGCTCTCCCCCTTCCCTTTCATTAGGATCGGCTGTCGTCCATCGTCCGTGGATCCGGCAGGTCGGCACCGACTGTACACACGGCAGATTTTCGCCCGATAATTGGCCGATGCCGATTATCGGGCGATAAAAATCTGACGTGTGTACGTAGCTTAAGACACTTCTACATACAATACAGCACACCATTCATTATTATCACATTTTTATATTTACAGGTCTCTTTGGATTTTTCTTCCCAACATGCTTAGCATGTTATGTAGCTGATAAATATGGTGAAAACTGTTGCTTACCCCTTGTACCAGGAGGAATGACTGCAATGCGAACACACATGCGTTTAACCTATGGCATTCAAGTAAGTACTTTGCAAATGAAGTTCAAAGAGGCAGAAAATAAAGTGATGGATGATATTACGGTTTCACATTCATAGTTGTCAGCATATACTATAAGTCATGGCTTTGCTCTAGGAAGCCGAAGAAATCTATTAGTTTTTTTTTAGTATTTGTTCTGCCAAACAACAAAGTACAATACAAACTGTGCTATTGAGTGGTTGCAATGCATGGTAATGTCTTACACATGCAGCCATATATTCTAGTATGCTTTTTCATCATCTCAGGGACTGTGAGCCCTAAGTCATGTGAACCCTAAAACAGTAATTTGTTTCACAAATGGAGGGTTCCTAATCTACTAGCAGGGATATTAATATGGGGATATTTTAGTTATAAACAGGGTCTAAATATAAATGAACCATATATAATTATGTATTTATTTATGCTGGTTAAATAAAACCATATGTTTGCCTCTCTTAGGGTACGGTATGTAATGATGGCCTTATGATGTTTTGCTGTGGATGGTGTGAGCTGTGTAGAATGGCTCGTGAAGTTAAGCGCCATCGGTATTAAGCAACAAAGTAAGTGTTAAACTTCGATTCCTTGAATAAAACAACTTCTGTGAAAACAGAAGGAATTTTGTTTATTAAAATTATATAACGTGGCAATACTGCAACCTAAAATAAATTGGGTTTTACTTTTATGTCTTCTGATGTGTATATAACCAGTGTAGGAATATATATATATATATATATATATTTATAGTGTGCTGATATCACGTGTGAATTTTTTCATTATCTGAGTTAAATGTATATATATTATATGTATATTTATATTTATATAGATATTGAAAATGCTATATGTATTACTTTGTTAAGGACAATGTCCCTCAATTACAAATCTGGTGACCACTTCCTGTTATTGGGACAATAAATCTATCAGTAGGAATATAAATCTGTTGTAGGTTCGCGCCCCCCCCCCCCCCTAAAAAAAGTAAAGAATCTGCTGTAGCACCTAACATTACCCACTAAATCTAATAAAACAGCGTCAATAAATTAAAAAAAAGCCTAATTAAAAAAGCTTAAATAAAGCATAGGCCTGCAGTCATGCTGATGTGGCCAGTCACAACGTATTACATGTTCAAGTCATACATATGCATATTTACACATGAGGAGTGAAGAACATGCTCCATGGCAGGCTCAGTTGTTGTACACCTATTTTACTGGCACTTTGAAGTACTAAGCCTTACTAGAATAGTTGGCAAAGCTGCTTTATATGTTGCAAATATCTCATCTTTCTCCAACAGTCTCCATACTTTCAATAAATTGTGCTACTGTTCTCTATGTTTTTCAGGGCTGCTAGGAGAATGAAACAACAAGGAAAAATCACAAGCCATAAGTATTCCATAAGAATTAGATGCGCTCCATAAGAAAAAAATAGTGTAATTAAAAAATAATGTTTTCTAAATAAATGTGCTATTGCTAATTGTATATGTCTAACTGTATCTAAACAAAATATATAAATGAAGTAATATTAATTAGATGTAGAGGATACATTCTTTGCATTGTTACTCATCATGGAAATGTGGTATTAGGAACCCCAATAATGAACCATTTTGGGATTTTAAAGTGGGAGCAAACTCGCTAGAACAAAAAGTCCCAGGTAGGGAGAAGGTCATATCACCAAAGTCTCCTTTGCCAAAAAAAAACTTTTTCCCTGGCTCCTGATGGCTTTTTGTTCTTTGTCTCTTTGTTTACACTGCTTGGTGCATCCTCTATGCAGTGCAGAGACTGGCGTTATTTTTGGCTATGAGATCATGGTGTACCCAAAAGAGATGTCAGTGAAGATTGTGGCTTTGGGGGGTGCGACAGTGACAGAATCCTGGACATGTCATTTCTGGAGGGTAATAAATAAAATGTAGGTGTGTGCCACAATCAGCAAGCATATGCAATGCATATGACAAAAGCTCACCTACATCAATGAGATTATTTCCTCCTAAGATAAAGCTAGATAGGAAAAGGCAGACTGAAGAAAAAACAGTATGGGGGATAGTGGGGTAAAATACTGGAGCAGCATGAGCTAAGACTGAATCATTTTGGAGAACAAGGGTCACAAGATCATGGAGATGATTGGTATGAATGCATCAAATGATGGATTACTTGACCATATGTAAGTTGAAATGGATCATGCATAAAGGTTTGTATATACAGTATTAGTGTTTTCTTCCTGAGATGACTCTGTAAAGCATTCCGGAAGCATCTGACAGTGTTTGAATCAGATCAGCAATCTAATCTTTGCAAATTACTGACTTGTTGGTGGCAGATTTTTTTACAAAGATTCTACAAACAGGGGGTGTGTGTATGTTATGTGTATGATCTCATGAGTATCCTAAAACCCACCTCCAAATATGCATCCTTTTCGTTTAGGTATAGTAGTATGTAGTCATGGTC
The DNA here is from genome assembly GCF_032062135.1 of Pyxicephalus adspersus. Classification (NCBI taxonomy): domain Eukaryota; kingdom Metazoa; phylum Chordata; class Amphibia; order Anura; family Pyxicephalidae; genus Pyxicephalus; species Pyxicephalus adspersus. The sequence continues at coordinate 97,237,552 of NC_092858.1, read as the reverse complement.
AACTGGATATAAATATGATCTGCAAGCATTTTTTTCCAGCTATGTTTTTATAAAATTGATTGATGCAAAGATATAGGTCATTGTCACTTCTCATGAAGGCTGATGGTTTAGGGTATGCTAGTATCTGTAAGCTGCAGACAGACCAGACTTACTCATTTCACATTAAAAAAGAAAAAAAATATATAATATGCATTTATGCAGTAGGACTGAAGAGAAACTGCTGGATTCCATGTCTTTGATTTACTAAGTTACTTACCTTGTCTTTTCTTTGTATCTACTGATAAATGTACAGCACATTTCTGGGAACTGACATTTCATTGCATCATGTGGTGAATTCTGCGGAAACATGTCCAACACACGTTTACTTTCAGTTTTAGTCCATTGGCCAGTTAAGTTTTCTCAAGTGTCATTGCAAACATTGGTATCATATACAGACAGCCTCATAACCCAACTAATAATAAGCCATCCTCCTCCCTATATAACACATTGTATAGGCATTTTCTGCTCATATTGTATGTTGTTTCTTTAAGGAACGGTTAAAGACCCACAAAGCAGTCAAACTCCAATTTTGGGAAAAATGGGACTTTAGAATCAACATCAAAGTTTGCATGAAACAATATTATTTTTATTGATTCTTGTCCATAAAAAAAAAGATAAATATATACATTCTTTATCATTGAAACATCATATCCAGATATAGAGACACTATAAAATACACTGCCTGAACTAATATGGTGACAATAGACGACTGCCTTGTCCTGAAGAAGCTGATTTATTACTGAGAATTAAACACATCATGAATTGACACTGACACTGATAATTTACGGTCTCTATGTCTGGATATAATGTTTCAATGAAATCACACAGTTTTTTCATGTTCTTTTTAAAAAACCCAAATAAAGAAATTATTTAAATTACAATGATGACCACACAATAGGATATGCAATAGAAAGGATTTCCTGTTATCAAATACAATGTAATTCTGCAATGCGATGGTAACATTGATAACTGCACTGTTGCTACATCACACACAAATTTTCTTTGATGCAATCTTCATGTTCTTCTTTTAAAACTACTATACTTTCAGGGGTGAACCTGGGTGATCCAGCAAACAAAAGAATTTGGAATGAAACATTTGCCATGTCTCTGAAAAGATGACAAAGGGGCTGTGCTGCTAACTTGCTGCAAGGTGTTGTGTTTGAAGTGTTGAAGTTCAGTGGTGCTGGAAAGTGAGATCCACGGTCACCCTATTCAGTAGTAGGGCTGCTGGGTGGCATGGTAATGCCATGTTAGGGTCCTGAGTTCTGGGGTACTAGGTTTTTCAAATGCCTGAATGCAAAAAGCTGTCTGCTTGGTAAGTATAGTTATCCTGTAGGCTATGTGTTGCAGTAATATGTGTTTTACAATGATAAGTGCAATGAACTCATACCGCAATGGGCTACAAATAAAAGGTGTAATTCTGTTTTTTTCTTCATTATCATGCATTAGAGAACAGTTCCTAATGACCTAATGCAACACATATTATTTTGTATACAGTAGTGCACTATAATAGAAAAGAATTGTCAATGTGAACTGCACTGCTGGCTATTTTTGTGTGGTCTATGAAGATTTAGGAGGAGACTTTTATTGTTTAAAGAATATTCATGTGATATGTATTGAAAATCTCTCAGCACTATGCCTGACCTCATTTTTTCCCCCTTGTCTCCAATAAACCTCTGCACTCCCACTGCTTCTGCACCAACATATGTCTCTGTAGTAGTCCCTGCCACTGTACTAATTCACAAACTGGACCCATCACAATCACTTCAGACTGGTTTCATGGCGTCAGCTGATGGTGGTGCATGTCAATGTGCTCTGGTGAGTATATAAACTGACCGGAGCACCAGAGATGGTTGTGGAATAATTTATTTGGGACATTTTTGACTATTTTAGTGCTCTAAGCAAGACACCCTGCCAATGTGAATTTGAGTGTTCCTGTGCTACCAATCATCTGATTGAGGTGCTGACAACATGACACACTCCAACCCCAGACAAGCCTCTGAAGTTGACACCGCTGATTGCCACCAAAGTGCAGCACTGAGATCTTTTCCTTCTTCTCATTTTAATCCATTAGTGTATCTGAAAATTAAAAGCAACAGTAAATCAGTGTGCTTTTGTATGCCTGAGTTGTGTTTAAAATTCCCACTGTAAATCTATAGGGGGGCAAAATCGGTTTGAATCAAGACATGGGCGGGTCAGAAGCTCGTTAACTGTATCTGACAATGAATTCTGAATCAGCAGCATCCCAGAATTACATGAAACTGACTCATGAACACATGCCCTCATATCGGGTCTGATTTATTAAACCTCTCCAAGGGTGGAGAAGATACTCTTTCATCAGTGAACCTGGGTGATACAGCAAACTTGGAATAGGTTTCTTTAAAAGTAATTTGCTATTTTTTAGCAAATGTTTTCAATCCTGGAAGAAATCAATTCCAGGTTTATAGGTCTGGTCTCCCATCAAGGGGCCCCCAGATGATCAGTTCACGGGACCAGGAGCATTTGATCGTAAGGTGAACCTTATCATAGGAATATCATAAAAACGAATGGCATAGAAAGATCCCAGGCCAGAAACACTATATCTTATAATACTTTATAGGGTACAACTGATAATCCGGCATTGCCCGGCTGCTCATTTACTGCAATCCTATATTATACAGGAAAAGTTACCAAATAAAGCTATAGTGTTAAATCAAAGAAATGTGTTTTTACAGGTTTTAAAAATATAAGTACAACATACAAATAAAATTAAATTAAATTACCTAAATTAATGGCATGTTTTATTAAGACCATTGTGCTCATGAAACTTCCTTTGTAACTTTAGGACAATCTGAAATTTTGTACCTGAGATGTAGGTGCACCTCTGGTCAGTTTCTATTAGTTCGTTTTCAATTAAATATAGTTGTAGAAATTTTTGGTGGTTGATCTGGCAGCGGAAGTAACGATCCCACTTTATGGTAAATTTGCCCTTTCATGCTATCCATGCTGTTGAACAACTGATGTGGCGAGGAATGAAGTCATTTGGAAACATGAGTTGTATTTTCTGATGTTATTAAAATGCTTTGACTCGGAGGTATTTGCTGATGTGTAATTCCAAAGTACTTGTGGTGTTTCCAGTTGGCAGAGTTTGACTTTCCCTATTTTGCAGCAAATACCAGGAGACTCAGATTTAAACTTCTTGGCTTGACAGTAACTACAAACCATTTCCATTTTTCCGATGGTAACACTTGCATGCTGCGAGTAGTCTTCATGTGGATCATAGTGGAATCCTTCCAATGCTAAGCTAAAATGTTGTGCAATCCGTGATCATCTGGCTCTTTCTCTCCTCTCGTGTACTCGGGTCACACGCTGTTGTACTGTCTCTGAAGCTCTAAATGTAGTAACTGTCTCGGGCAGTGTGGCAAGTCTTCTATTTCTGTCCTCAGGATTTTCTTGTCTACGGTGTTGTTTCATTTTTTTTGCCTTTGATTGCACTCGGCCAATTGCCTTATGGCCAGAAATTTGTAAAAGAGTCCAAAAAAAAGTATGTAAAAGTAAAAGCAAAAGGCACACTCTCTCCAAGCAATACATACACACATACATACATACATACATGCAAGTATACCTCTGACATAAAACACAGCGCTATACAAAGATCAGCGGCGCACTCACATGAGTTTGAATCATATGTCTAGCAAGTTTGGTTAAAATGTCTCCATGAATTTCCTAGTGATGACATACACACACACACACACACACACACACACATACATACATACATACATTATAGCTCTGACATATAGCACAGCGCTGTACAAAGATGACAGGTGCACTCACATAAATCTCAGTTATATGTATAGTAAGTTTTGTTGAAAGGTCAGAGGCAGATGTGGCTTAGATGATATCACCATGCAGATCTACAACTCGTCATGCCCTGCACATGAAAGTATTAACGGATACATAGGCTACATATGTCCTATAGAATTTTATATCCGGGATTTGTTTATTTCCCTAGTGGTTGAACTTGATGGATTTATGTCTTTTTTCAACCTAACCTACTATGTAACTTGGTGTTTAGTATTAATATGGTTACTGGAAGATGTCATATATACACCACCATGAATCCAGACAGAGTGGAGGGGGTGAACAATGGAAAGAAGGAGAGGTAAGTAGAGGTATGTGCAGCTGGGAAGGGTAAGTATCTGTCGCTTTGGCCTGCACAAGTTCACAATAATCTACATGATCATAATCCATACAAACCGGAACACCATGGAAGCATGTATATTGACTGGATTAGATTATTACCAGTGTAATGTACAATTAGTGGACAACTCCATGAAAAGAAAGTTACCAAAGCTGATGTAGAATACTTATTGTTCTAGGCTAATATTTTTAACACCATATTTTCATTTGGTGCTTTGTCTTTTCTGAACCACCCTTACATAGATGACTGGACAGATGAGGAAAGAAAACGAGGTAGGGGGCACAACAAAATGACTCCACTTGCAATATTTACCCTTGACTTGTTGATTACCCTTAACGCTTAAAGTGCTGTGCTTAGTAAATGCTTAGCAGTTAGTTTTGGCTAGGTTAGTTTATAGTGCAGCATGGCAGAGGGTGACATAAAGTTATATTACATTCTGAAATTTCATTTTAAAACTGGACAACGTTATAAATAGTGGAGATATGTTAGCAAGACTTTCATCCTTCTCACTTTTATTTACTATTATACTGCCAACTCCAAGCAGCAGCCTACATATGTAGGGATCTTTATTCAAGTTCACATTAGAAATGCTTGGTCAGTTGCAGTTCAACACAATGGGGTCTACATATAAAGCAGTGAATCTGACAATCACGGAATCATTCTCTGGTGGAGAAACTTTCAGGTCCATGTGTTTTAAAGGACAGTGAATAATTCTCCTGCAGGGAATGTTTCAATAAGTGTCAGATTCACTACTTCCTAAATAGACCCCGTGACACTGCATGCCTTTCCCTTTTCTTAACTCTAATATTATTCTTTCACTTAATACAAAAGTCCTTATTTATCAAGTCTTAGGGCTTACTAAAAGACATACTATTCAGTTGTGAGTCATTTAACACACCATAAAGTAAAACTATAATCTGACAACTAGACTGGGATTTAGGGTCTGGAATAGGTCAGTTGTCACCCTATGTATACTTAGTACTAGGCTGGTTTTCTCTAACTTATAAAAATCTTTTCTGGTGTATATAAAGAGAAATGTCCGCAGCTGCTGTGTTTCTATTGTACCTTTCTACTACCTTACATCTTTACATGACCATATTCAAAACAAAGTAACCCTAATGGTGAGCCCTGGGGGGCATGATTTTATTGGTATGTGTGGCAAGGCTTTACATTCTTTTAAAACACCCCAAGACGTACTAAAAATAATGGAAGAAGGCATTTGTTTCCGAACTTCTTTGCAGCATGTTTTGTTAAGCAGTACAGGTGCAGCTTTGTATCATTATGAAACTATCAGCATAAGGTGGATTATTTGCTGGTAATTGTTGCTTATGGATGGGCACTATTTGTTTTACAGTTATGAATGATATTATCACCACCATGTTTAACAAGAAGTTTATGGAAGAACTGTTTAAGCCACAAGAACTCTACTCCAAGAAAGCCCTCAGGACAGTATTTGACCGCTTGGCCCATGCTTCCATCATGAGGCTGAACCAAGCCAGTATGGACAAGGTATTTTACTCACTTATTATATACACAGAAATGCTTAGATTTTACTAGTTAGACATAATAATGTACTATGAATTATTTAGAATCTGTGCATCATAGATGACTTGCATAAAGTGATCCTGTAATGTTTACCCAATGGGTTACCTTTACTATGAATGTGGATAAACTTATGAGTGTGGCAGCCCATGTATTGAAAAGCCTGTATCTCCACTCCCTGCCTACTCCATGTATTCACAATACTTGATCAATCACTGTGTTTTCTCCTGCCGGACATCTGTTAATGCATTAAGTTCAGCGATTCAGGAAAAACCTCAGCAGGTATTGGACGTAGCAAGTATTTGATTCATCCTGACTGACATTATAAGATGATGCACCTAACCTTAAAGCATTTTTTTCTTTTTTGTTCAGCTCTACGACTTGATGACTATGGCCTTCAAGTATCAAGTTCTTTTGTGTCCTCGACCCAAGGACATCTTGTTAGTTACTTTCAATCACATGGATGCCATCAAAGACTTCATCCGGGATTCTCCAAGTATTCTGAACCAAGTGGATGAAACAGTACAATAAACAATGTGGCAATCTGAAGTCCAAGAGAAGCAGTCCAATAATATGGGTTCAAGTGAGGCTTGTAAACTTGTTCCAGGAGTGAAGGATGAAGATTCAGTCAAAGAAATGGTATGATGAAATATCAGTTTAGAATGTTAGCAGCAGCAGAGGATGTAGTGGAGTCCAGGTGGATAAATCAGTCCAAAGGTGCAAGATAGAATTTGCAGAGTATAATTATATGTCCAAATCTGTTCAAATTCCTGTGTCAATTCCCTAGATTAATTCCCATTGCACTTATAATTTGGGCACGTGACCAGGGTCCCAATGTGACCTTGCCTGTTGTTTAAATAGAAGTGCTTTGGGTTCAGGCAAAAAGGACCTAGGCAAAAAGTCCTTATGTCTTTTTGCCTAGGTCCAGCAATATAGAACTTAGAGACATGTTTTTAATGCAGGTTTCATGTGCATTTAGATCAGAAGAGTTCATAAAAATATTTTTTCGTTTTTTTTATTTGCAGAATTTATAGTTTTTGAATCTTATTTTATCTCCAGATGTATAATTGTCTACCTGCTGGTGAGTTTCAGCTGATTAGGCAAACTTTGCTGATCTTCTTCCAGGACATGCATATAAGGGTAAGACATTTTTCAGAGTTATATTTATAATGTGATGTATTTTTATAGATGTAGGTCTCTTAGATTGTAAGCTCTTCTGAGACAGGACCAAAATAAAATCTCTCAATAAAACCTTTCTGGTGTGATGACAGCTATCAAATAAAGGACGATCCCTTGCATTAGGGAGATTTTTTCTCACTTTTCGTAAATTAAGTGACACAGAGTTGCTACAGGTATTATTTTTGCATTTTAAAACTAGAAAAGAAAATTCCGGCTCAGTTTTTACTTTTTAATACCATATGTGTATATAAATAATATGTAAATTATATTGAATAGTATGTGTCAAGAATGCCCTAATGGAAGCATAATAAAATCACCTATTCCCTGGCCTGAAAATAGCTAATAATGTACAAAAACAAAGCAAGGCAAACATCATAAAATCCAAATTGTTGTCTTTATCTCATCTCCATTTATGTATTTGTGAATATAAATTATTACAAATATTATATGAAACCTGTGTTTTAGGTTTAGGGGTAGGGATAATGATGATGCTGGTAACTAATGTAGATTGCCAGGCATTTTCTTCCAGCTTCTAGAAGAATTATAAGTAACATAAGATTTGTTTCCACCTAAAACAGGTGTTACCTAAAACAGTATATTCATGGTTTCTGTGTTGCAGTGGAAAACGGAAAGAATGATCTGACTTTCTATGGACAGTTTGGATAGTTTTTGGTAGATTCCTTCATACATTTCAAATTCTATATCTTTTTTTTCCCCTAATTTTTCACTATTTGTTCCAAAGGTCTCGATTTTCCTAAAAGATAAAGTCCAAAACTCTAATGGGCGTTTTGTGCTGCCAACTTCTGGCCCTGTTCCTTGGGGAACTGAAGTACCGGGTCTTATTAGGTGAGTGACAGGTAATATTTAAATGACTTTAAAAAGATGCAGACCAAAAGGTATTTAAAAGAAGTTCTTATTACAAGTAAAACATTTTTTGTTCTGTTCAGATATGTGTGAATCCATTACCTGCAGCTGCTATGGTGTATATAAATACTTATTTTTAATATGTATTGCATCATGTTTCACTGTTCATAGTTTTTTTTTAAATATATTGCATAAATATAGTGGAGATCCTGCCAGTACTTGGACCAGATCACTCATAGTTAGCAGCAGTACTGTCACTATGTCATGTAAGCTTCTTTATTTGCAGTAGTATTTTCTATTTGAAAGGCTCCAAAGGCTGCCTAGTGGCCAACTCCAGTAGTGAACATGACAGGCTGACAACCCTACTACTTTTTGTAAACCAGCAGCAGCTTAGTGTTGTCAGCCAACAGAAAGTACTGTTACTGACAAAACCTTCTGGTTAAGAAACTATACAATTGACTAACAAAAAGTTTGTTGAAACTGAACTCCAGGAATTATTAAAAACTACCCTTGCAGTAGGACTACTTCTGCATTAAAAGGAATGCATTTTGTCTAGGGGAACAGAAAATGCATCTAATTACCCCATCCCTCGCTTCCCCTCCAGCAGGTGCTCTCACTCAAGTGACTTGTGTTTTTAAAATGTGTTCTCCTTACAGGATTTTCAGTTATAAAGGGGAAGAGGTGAAGAGAGCAGAGTTCCAAAATGGTGGCAATTATGTCAGCCCTCTTCGAGAAGGCTCCTATGATCTTTTTGGTGACAGAGTTCTTAAGCTGGGGACCAATATGTAAGTATTTTGTCAGAGTTGGGAGAACCTGCACCCTAAAATAAATCAGACACTGTTCCCATCATGTTATACACAAACCTTTGATTCGGGAGAACCTGCATTCCACAGGGATACCATAAGTAGCACATTGTATAGTGTTTCTAAATAATTTCTGCTGAGTTTTCTGGGTGAGAAATGTGTTTTTTTTTTTTATTCACAGCTCTCACTATTGTATACTCAAACATATTTGTTTACTTGTGGGTATGTGTAACTATGGGTTGCACAGTATTCCATCTAAAAAAAAAATTACATCTAAAGTCCTGTTCACTGGGTTGGGTGTACCATATATGGTACATGTACACAAAAATGCTAAATGTATTGCCAGCATGGGTAAAATTTAAAAATAAGCTGCAAAACTGGGATATGGTTAAGGGCCTGTTAACACTAGTGAGATGCATTAAAGCAATCATATCTATGTGGAAACATGCTCATTGACACCCACAGCATTGAACAAGATATGTGTTGGTGCATTTATTCTTAATAACATACAAGACATGCTTTGCCAACTCACTGCAACACAATGCGTGACAACTTTTAATAGCACAGCATTCACATTTTTTTGTGTTGTGGTACATTGGGAAGCAGATTCAAGCTCCCCTTGTATAGAACACAGCAACATAAATGGCATCACACTGCAGTTTTGAAAATGCTGTAGTGGGAACTGGTCTCTAAGTGAGGGGAGGGAAGGTAAGTGGAGGAGCTGCAAAACTAGGGTTGTGCTTCAGTGGGACTTCGGTTCTGTTTTGAAATATTCAGCTTATGAAATAAGACCTCTAATGTAAGTTTAAGATGATTGAATGTGACCACAGCTTTTACTTAGGGGTTAGCACGAACACGAGAGCTGCCATAGTCGCTAAAAAACTATTTAATGTGTTTGTAGTATGAGTTTTTTATCCTAATAACACAGCTAACATTTGATGGGGCTAACAGTAGGGCCCACTCACACTTTTAGTGATGCAGTGCGTTGTTATAATGTGTGTGCTCTAATGCATTCGCTTCCACAATGCATGTGACATTTTTATTTCAAAGCCATTCATGTTGCATACCACCCTTGCTCACTAGGGCAATGCAGCTCTGTTGCACACCACATCGCACAGTAATGTACAGTACACCAAAACAGCAGTGTGAATGGACCCTAAAAGGTAAATTGCCATGAATGCTACACTGCAGGAACACTTTATGAATGCACATTAATGTGGACTTTGTTAACAGGTACAGTGTAAGTCGTTCCGTGGAGACTCACATGTCTGGAACATTAAAAAGTTCAGCATCACACACAAAGGTAAGGCCAACTCTAAACTACCAGTAATATTTTTAAGCTGGTTGCATTCTTTTTACACTACCCACACACAAGAGTACCCAGGAATAATCTGACCCTTTGAAGATATTTTTATATTATGTGCATATACTACACAAATGTCTACCTTTACTAAGATAGATTCAAGTTAGTTTTAACAAACCATTTTTAGTTCTCAGAATATGTTTTCCCAGAAAAAAAAGTATAAAATCAATATACCAGGACCCGGTCCACTGGTGTTTACCCAGTTTATTAAGTCGAGGCTAGAGCAAGAAAAAAGAATGATTCTTTGAGAGCCTTTCCTTTTGATCGTATGTCTTCCCATGGTTTCTAGCAGATACAAGCATGGAGTGTAAGATTTCTGTATATTTCACTAATTCTTCAAGTTTCTTTTATAGGAGAATGTTGCACCAAATCCTTTGGCTAAAGAGGAGTTAAACCTCCTAGCACAGCTAATGGGTGGTATGGAACTGAAGAAGCCCTCCAGTGCTGACTACATCTTCCGTTTAAACTTATTCACAAATGATGAAGAAGAGGAGTAAGTGGCAGATTATTATTATTATTATTATTATTATTATTAATAATAATAATAATAATAAACAAGATTTATATAGCGCCAACATAATATGCAGCGCTGTACATTAAATAGGGGTTGCAAATAACAGACAGATACAGACAGTGACAGAGGAGGAGAGGACCCTGCCCCAAAGAGCTTACAATCTAGGAGGTGGGGGAAGTAGCAAACAATAGGAGGGGATATAGAGTAGTGGTAAGAAGTGAGGGTTTTAGGAGACAGAAGAAGATGGGTAGGCAAGT
>NC_092858.1:97134308-97224308 GCF_032062135.1 Pyxicephalus adspersus | reverse complement strand
ATGTATCTTTACACAGAGACTAGTACCACTTAGAAATGATCCTGTTCTGCAAAGACCGCAAGGAGCCATTGAAAGTGGTGTGGAGATCAAAAAATGAGCAAAGGTAGATCACATGTTAATCATTACACAACATTCAAGAGTTTATTATAGAATACTACATGTACTATAAAATCTTTATTTTTTCTGAATTCATCGCATTATGTTAGCAAACACACATTAAGATTTTGTCTTACATTTTTTCTTCTGCTGTTCTAGTTCCTGTTTTGAAACGACTAAGTACAATAAAATTTACACTTAGAAAAAAGTGTATTATTTATATGTGAATCACTGTCATGGGACAGAAATTCCGAAAAGACTGACACATGAGCATGCCTTTGTTGTGCACTGGTATCAGTTATGTCATGTAAATTGTATTTTTTTTGGATTGAATAAAAATGTTAACGTAAAAGTGTCATGATCTTTAAAAGAAAGCAAGTAAGAAAAAACCTATTGACTAATGTAGTCATCCTTTATAGAGATGGATCAGTCAGGAGGTGCTGATGGTAAAAGGGCTAAGGCCAACTCTAGGCACTGCTAATGCCAGAATTTACATGTTAGTTTTAACAATGTCTTACAGAACAAGAATGTAATCTATAGCAGTGGTTCGCAACCTTTGGACTTCACGGACCACTAAATTTACGGGCTCTGGACTCTGCAAAGGGGAAGAAACTGACTGAGGTCATGATACCAGAACCTGCCAACTCTCCAGATACACCGCCCTAAGCCTGCAATGCATACATGAAACATGGTCCCCCCTTCCAGGGGTCCTTCTCCTGACCCCACTGGGGCGTGCACTGGCCAGAGCCAGGACCACAGGTTGGGGACCGCAGATCTATAGCAGTTTTATCAGTCCCTAGTGGTGGTTATATTATTTTTCATTTTCCAGTTTAAGAAATTTTTTTTACAAATACCTGTTTTTCCCAGAAATTCATTGTCACATACAGAGCTCTCTCTCTCTCTCCCTCTCTCTCCCTCTCTCTCCCTCTCTCTCCCTCTCCCCTCATATACAGGGATAAGTGTCTGTAGCTATCCAAGGATATGAAGTATGTTATATGTGGTCCTAAGAGAAGCACAACATTTTCATAGATGAGAACTGTCTATACCAGAACTAAAACACATATTGTAATAGTGGTGGGGATGAGGGAAATTATTATTTATTCCTAACACCACAACAAAATAGTAAGGTTTGTTTTAGATATCAAAACTGTGTAAACTGATCTAGCAAACATAAAAAAACAATCTTTGGGCCTAGATGAAACATTATTTACAAAAACAACTTGCAGTAAGGAACCTCTGAGACTCCCGTTGCTATATTTCAACCTTGGGGATTTTTATGCAAATGCTTGTAATAGCAGAGGATGAAAAAATAAAATAAAAAAATAGCTTGGCATTCTGTATAAAAAAGAAACATAACTGTAGTTCTTACTAAACATTATTACAGCATATCAATTATATATGAGTGAAGTATATCAATATGTAAATTGTATCATTATGTAAGACTTAAACTCCAGGTGGATATTTTACAATTAGCATTTATGATCCATGAGTGTTGTTTTCCTGAGTTTGAAAGATGTACCAAATGCAAGTCTGCAAAACGACATTAACAATAGTTAACCAGTTCACATAGCAGTTCAAAGGCTGTTGAACTGCATATATTTTTGTATGCAGAAAGTCCTGGTAACATGAGGAAGGAGAACTTAAGTTCAATTGCAACCCTTTTCTTGTGAAATGCTGTGTTTTGCCATTTACATCCTTCTTTGCATTTCAATAACTACCGGTATTTAGTGCAAATGTGTATTCTATTAAAACACAAATTCATTTACCCAGAAAGTGCAGCATTTGAAAAGAATGTCTAGTGGGACTTACTCTAAATCCAGTTGTATATTCATTGGAAATCATTTAGTGCATTATGACATACAACTAGTTTTGGTAGCATCATCTTATCTAACATTTAGTCTTTTGTAATTTTATGCACTGCAGCACACTGGGAGACGGATGGGCAGCAGTCTTGGTTAATCAGGGTATGGTTGCTTACTTTAGATAGAATTTCATTTCTTGATGTTGCTGTAGACCAAAGAAAATCCTTGATTGTCTGTGCACCTTGTATATTATAAGGTATTCACACTTAATAGAAATATATTCTGTGTATCTAGCATTCTCAGAGCTAGGTGAGCAATAGCATTCCTTTAATGACTGGCATCCTTTAAAGCTGAACATGGTGACACCACCCTTCAGTGAGCTACATCAATATTTTCTCATCCAGGGTTCTGTGAAACTCTAGGATTTCTCTAGAGGTTGCTAGGGGTTCCTTGAGCAATTTGTGCCTTTCATGTCAGTTTACCTGACACCAATAATCTTTTTAGCTATCTGTAAGAGTGACATTCTCCTCACTGGCCAGCAATGTAAGAGACATTCTTCCCTCTGGCCAGCACTATAATGTAAAGTGAGCTGTGGATATTGTAATTGCAGCAGGAGTTCCCTGAAACTGAAAGTTGTTTCAAAGGTTACTCAAGTTAGAACCTTTGAATAAGGCTGCTCCAGTCTAATAGAAAATTAATAGACTCAATTCTAATTACCCACCACTAGAGGGAAGACATTTCATAAATTATGTTAACTAAAATTTAAAGAGAAACTAAACTGAAAAATGCCTAAAACAAAAAAAAAAAAAATACACTTTCAGTCCTGCAGGCAAGTCTGATCCATCTGGAGGTGTCTTACATCGTGTCCTGCATCGTCCTGACATCCTTTCCCGAGCCAGCGCGCTGGATGGCGCCATTTTTTCTCTTCTTCCTGGTTCTTCTTTCTACTTCACCCGACCCAGGCGCCAGATGGGGTGACGTAGGTTGGAAAAAAAAACTTGCCGATCTCACATGCGCATGCGTGAGATTGGCAAATTTTTCTCTTTTCACGATAAGGCTCTCGGCCATGTGCAGAAGGAGCACCCATTTATTAGGGGGCTTTACGCTTCCATTCATCCCAGAATTAGGGGGCGGTGCTGCACCCTTTTTTTAAAAACAAAACAAAAAAAAATTAATTTTCACTTAACATAAAAGGGTTGTCTACCCTTTTATGTAAAGTGAAATTTCTGAGTTTAGGTACGCTTTAGGTTGAAGTCAAATTGTGATTGTGTAGGATGATACAATATCTGCTTTGGTTTCAGATTTAGCAAACGTACAAAACATTTAAAAAGTTTTAAGCACCTTGTGTTACATTCCTTAAGGAATTCTTTAATTCCAATCTGCGAAGGTATAGAGATCCTGCAGTAGGATTAAGGCGGAACTAAACTAAAAACAAAAAAATGACACTTATCTTTGATCCTGCAGATCCCTCGATGGCGCAGGTCCTTCCCTCGATCCGGTCCCGTGTTGTCCTGGAATTCCTCTTCGTCCCGACACAGAGGAAGCGCCGGGCACCCCCATATTCAATCTTCTCTTCTGTCTTCTTCTTCGGTCTTCTTTCTTCATCATCAAATCTCACACTGCCCAGGTGTGAGGTTGGGTGACACTGTGAAGGGGAAAAAAAAGAGAGATGATCTCACTGCGCATGCACGAGATTGGCATCTCTTTCCTCTAGGACAGTGGTTGCAACTGGTGGTCCATGGCTCTTTTATTTAAAAATTTAGGATGTTGCACTTAAAAAAACAAACAAACAAAATAAAAATAACAACAACATCTTGGGAGTTTAACCACCTGAGCGATAAGCCCCGACCTTGGTACGGGCTTAAAATAGTTACAATTATCGATAAACCCGAACTTTTCTCACTGTATGAAAATACAGTGAGAAAAGTTCGGGTTTATCGATCACCTACCTGGTCCCGCTGCGATCATCCATCGTCGTGTTCCAGTGTCGTCCTCCAGCGTCAGGTGCCTTCTCCGGGAAGAAGAAGCCGGCCGGCGTCTTCTCCCTCTGTGCGTGTACGTCGGCGCGTACGATGACGTCAGCGCGTGTGCGGGAAATTCAAATTGAAAGTCATTCAAACACATTTTGTATTGGATTGAATACAAACTCCTGTATCCAAGCCAATACAAAATAATTCAAAATAAATACAAAGTATGTAATTGGTAAATTCAAACTCTCATTTTGTATTGGATTGGATACAGGAGTTTGTATTCAATCCAATACAAAATGAGAGTTTGAATTTTGTTCTCATTTTGTATTGGATTGAATACAAAGTCCTGTATCCAATCCAATACAAAATAATAGAAAATATATTTATGTGGTTTTGTCTATAGGTATGTGACGGACACTAGGGAGGTTGTTTTAGAAAAATATATTATACAGTATACAGAATTATCGCATTTTCAGTATTTTTCATTTATTTATGAATTCTTGTTTAAGCTGATTTTTGTGTCTTTTATTTAATTTTATTAAAAGTATTTTTTTTTTTTTTACATGATTGTGTGTTTCAAACATTTTTTATATTCATGATATCTACTAGAACCCTGTTCGGACATATTTCTGTAAGTTACAGGTCTACAATTTAAAAAAAAAATTTCATGAAAAACAGTGTAACGCTTTTAGAACAGAAATCTAGACCTCAGTGTAACGCCCAGGTGGTTAAGTACGCTTTGGAAAACGTTTAAAGCTGATCCTGGGCAACACAAAACTCGCCTTCCCACATTTCCCTCTCCCTTCCCCCCTAACGTATCTCTGAGATAAAAGAAATCATTTTCATATCCATAGATGTGGACAGAGGACCCTCCACCTCCTGTCTTCTTTCTGTAGATGGGCTTAAAGTGACATCAGCATGGCATAATAAATTATGGTAAATCCCCAACAAATGGGACAAATTATAAAAACCTAACAGAGGTTCTAACTCCTTGCCATTTTATCCAGTATTTCATGGCTGGAACCTCGCTTAAAGGATTCTAGTTTCATTGGGCTCAAGAACAGATTATGTCCACTGAAAACACCTATGGACACTTACCTGATAAACAAAAAATATATGCAAAGGTCAGTATTTGTAAGGTAAGGTTAAGCCACTAAGGAATCTAACAATTTCTAATTCCCAAGTCATCTATTGATGTTCAACTGATGTAAAATGATAAGACATGCACAAGAAATGATTGTGGGTACTGTACTTACAAAAAACATTAAACACATTCCACCGAAATACTAATCAGGTAAAGTTGTACTTTTACTGTACAAAACATAAAGAATTACATCACATATGCGTGACAACAGGGATGAGAGTGATGAATTTGACATATTGTGCAGATTTACTCATAAATGATTGCAAGAGCTTTGGGGACGTCAATGGTATACAGTTTCAGTTTAACTTTGCCTTGCCTATGACTCACACTCACTTTGCTAAAATGGTGAATTTTCCTGAAATCCCCAAATTGTTGCTGAAATTTCAGAGTAATGGAAACTCTCAATTTTGCTTTTCTCTACACATGACAAACCCATCTCAAAATTCTGTGCAAACTTTTTACTTTAAAGCTGCGTACACACTTGCAATTTTTGTCGTTGGAAAGGATCTTTCACGATCCTTTCCAACGACAAGGGACTGCACGATGCATGAACGGTGCTGTACATACAGCACCGTTCATGCTCTATGGAGAGGGGAGGGGGAGAGCGACGGAGCGGCATCCTGCTGCGCGCTCTCCCCCTTCCCTTTCATTAGGATCGGTTGTTGTCCATCGTCCGTGGATCCGGCAGGTCGGTCGTTCGGACGATGGACGACACCGACTGTACACACGGCAGATTTTCGCCCGATATTTGGCCGATGCCGATTATCGGGCGATAAAAATCTGCCGTGTGTACGTAGCTTAAGTGTCCGTGCATATTAGAAAAACACTGTTACATTGTCCTGCAGACTTAAGTGACTGTCCATATATTCATCTTTCCTACATTGCTTAGTCATTAGTTTCTTCGACATACAGTAGCTGGCACTAAAATCAGTGGTGGTGACTAGTGTTGGTCGAATAGCTCACTATTCGATTCGGCAGTTATTCGCTCGAATATAGCAAAAAAATTCGGGTGGTCGAATGTCAAAGTCGAACACCATTAAAGTCAATGGGAGGAAAAATTCGGGTTTTTTTCAGCACTGTGTACTTCTACAGCCTCCAAACAGATGTAAAAAGATACACTGTAAAAGGATACATAAAAAGATACATTGTAAAAAGATAAATAACACTATTACATACCCTTGTACTTCACATGAAGATTAAAGAGCACCTGTCACATCAATTTTAGGCTAAAGGTAGGTACACACTTCCAATAATTATTGTTAGAAAATGAACGATTACGACCGATTAACGATTATGCACGATTATACTTGAACAATCATATTGTGCACAATTCTGTACATGCTGTAACAATATGATCGTTCAAATATAATCCACCAACAGTCTGCACACACTAGATACAATCGCTTGAACGATGCAGGGAGGGACATGTAAAGGAGAAAGTGTACCACAGAAACATGCACGATCACTGAACAACCGTACACGATAGATAGTGAAAGATCGCCGGCCAATCAGATCCACTGTGGCGGTCGTTCATTTCCAACGACAATCCTCGTTCGTCGGCGTCCTTGGTCACTTTTTTTTTGGCCAATCGGTTGTTCATCGGTCGTTTGTCAGTCGTTTCTAACGATAATTATTGGGCGTGTGTATGCAGCTTTAGTCTACACGGACTGTTTCCCCAGCGTTTAACCTGAGGCTTTTTAAAGCCCATGTTTGAAGTCCACATGCATTCCCATGGGCTAATCTGACCAGAGCTGTCAGCATAGTAAAGCTCCGCTGATTGCTCTGCTCCCTGATTTGCTGAGGAAAGGGAAATCCTGATGATGCCTTTGCTGTCATCAGGCTTTCCCTTTCCTCAGGGAGCAGAGCAATCAGCGGAGCTTTACTATGCTGACAGCTCTGCTCCTCTGATCGATCCTGCAGCCCTAGAGGAGGAGGTGACATGTTCTGTATGTGTAATACATGTCACAGCTCCTCTAGCGCTGCGGGAGTAATCAGGGGAGCAGAGCTGTCAGTATTGTAAAGCTCCGTTGATTGCTCTGCTCCCTGAGGAAAGGGAAAGCCTGATGACAGCAAAGGATCACAGAGCAGTAGAGGTATGAATGGACATAGTATTTCCATTCATTGCCCTCCTATTGCCTGCGGTTACAGCTAATTGAAGGCACCTGCTTTCAATTAGCTGTGACCGCAAAGTTCCCACGTCCAGGAATCCCACAATGACATTATATGTTGGATAACCTGTAAAAAATAAAAAAAGAACAAGTTAAAAAAAAAACACATACGAAATAAATAATTTAAGAAAAAAAAAAATTCTTTTTTTTTTTTTTTTCCTCCAGAATTTTTGCTGTCGAATCCCGTGTTTTTCGGGTCGGGTCTACCCGAATTCGAACAGCCATATTCAGGTTGAATATAGGGACAACCCAAATTCGAACATCAACACTAGTGGTGACGTCTATTCCTTAGTCATGTGACAATGCTTGAGGCTTAGCAATTTTTTGCTAGGCTTGAACATTGTCACTCAATGCAGGGCAGTATAAAGGATCTACGTAGGGCTTTGAGATGCTTTGCATTGTGCTTGGTACAATTACTAAACAAACACTATGCCATTTTTACTACTATCTTATGTAGTGGGCAATGATGAGGGGATTGACTGTGATGAAGCATGGCACAGGCGGCAATACCTGCCCTATTGAAAATCGTATATTCAGAGTTTAATGTGTGCACAGGGCACTGATTATGCTACATAGCTCTTGGCCTTTTTGAGAACCCCTTCCTCCCAGTCCAATAGTAACCACTAACAAACAAATATGTGCAGCTAAATCAAAGTAGGACTGGATTTGTAACTTCTTGTATACAGACTCCTGACCACTACACTCTGTAAGCTGTACATTACATATTTCTGATTGCTGACTGATTGTGTTGTCTTTTGCACACTCCCAACTGCTGCCTTCCAGATGTCACTTCGACAATCCATGTCCAACCTCCCCTACCCCAAATATCCACAGCTCTCACCTCCGCACACATCCATAGCTATCAGATCTAGCTATGCCCCCTATACACTGCACACACCTCTCACCAGGGGTCTTGTACTCTATGTTAGTGTAGGGGGGAGGTTTGGAACCCTACAGCAGCCACGATGGGCATGGAGAAAGCTGCCCAGTACAATTGTAAACATGGTGGGCAGCGCTCTGAGAAAATTAGCTACCATTGAGATGTCCAATATTTAGTGCTAAAACTGGAACCCAACTTCACCTCTTTCTCCCTGGTGCATAACCCTAACCCTAATACTAGTGTCTAACCCTAACCCCCCACCCCCTACCTAATGCCTAGGCAGAAACTAACCAGATCAGGACCTAATGCTAAACCTCCAGATAACTGCCTGGACTATTTTGATGGAACCCAAGTCTTGGCATCCATGACACAGCCAGTAGATGAGTGCCTGGCGCTATAGATGCCCGTAGTGGCACCCCCTCCATTTTAATTGATCTAGCACCCTGGGCAATGACTCCTGGGGTACTATGTGTCTTAGGTTTAAAAGTTTCTAGTGCAGCAAATTTTGGCAAATTTAGGCGATGATTTAACGTCTATAAAACACCTTTACACACAACCAAACATGGCTAGGGAAACTGATTCAATGATTCAAAAAAGGTACCAGCATGCCCTACCACTGAACACAGTCTTCATTCATAAACCTGCACTATAAAGCTGTAATATTATCACTGTGATATAGAACAAATATGTTTCCTTCACTTTATTTACTCTCTGTAAAGAAGCCTACACAGCACCATCTGCTACAATGTCCTGGCTGTACCTCACACTTATATACTAAATGCGGTTGCCCTGGTCACACCCAGGAAACGCGTCATTGGTGTATTTCCCTGCCAGTCATTGATTGCGAGCATTCACAGGCTGAGGGTGATCACGTGGCTGTTTGTGTCTTTTCCCGGGGTTACGGTGTAAATACAGGAGAGATATCCGGAGAGAGCAGACCTCAGGTTTGTAGCGGTGTGTGAGCCGGAGAGGGACCGGTCATACTAAACAGATAATTATAATTCTGTATTGTCAGCACCTGGCCACACTAAAGTCACAACTTCCATCCTCTGCACTTCCCACGTGCTGATGCTATGAGCCTGAACTCTTTGGAAGGGGGGGGGGGTTAGTAAAAGGTTATTTTTGTTTTTCTGTAGACATATCAGGAAGTGAGAGGAGATTATTTAACTAGATCACTGCATGTGTAAATGTTTCCAGCCAGAGTAGGAATGAATATGGCCAAGGATATTTACTCGGTGGGACAGAATCGGTCCATACCTGTTAGTCTGGCATGGTAGATTGCTGCAACATCTTGAAATGGTCACCAGCATTTGTCTTGATTGACAAAAATCTTCCTAACATAAGCTGCTATTCAAATAAGTGCCTCATCAAGAGTTTACATTTCCATGAGCCTTTTTTTACAATGATGGAAAAAATGCCAAAATTTCACATGTGCAGTGGGATCAGTACTTCTCATTCGTTTACTGCCGGCTACATCACCAGATCCTGTGCAGTGTGAGATTGGGTGATATGGGCAGAAGGTGGTGGCACTCGGTGCTTCCTCTGCGCCAGGATGAAGACAGACAGCAGGATGGCGTGGGACTTAATCAAAGACATCTCTGTTGAGATCTGAGGATAAGTAGGTATGTGAAGTTTTTTTATTTTGAGTTTAGTTTCGCTTTAAGCAGTATCTTCAGGTAATCCCCGGGTTACAGAGGAAGTGGTAGGTTTGTTCTTAAGTTGAATTTGTATATAAGTTGGAAAAGGACATTATTTTAATAAATACAATTAGGACAGATGTTTGTCCCAACATAATATTAGGCAGTGTGGTGTCAGTTACTGTATAAATGCTCACTGTGAGCTAATCACAAACAAAGCAAAAACAAATCTTTATGAAGCCTAGACATTCATTAACTTCTGGAGCAAGCTGTGCTTCAATATGGGAAAAGAAACAACTGCAGAGTTTGTCTTGCTCATTAAATAGTTCCAAGAGACTGCAGAAAGCGCTCACCCCCTAAGATCACTCACAACCTCAGCTGTGTTTAGCAAAAGATTTCTTCTGCAAGTCATACAAACCAATCCCCTCCACTCCAAGCCTCTGTGCTGCATAGGAGCAAGCAGCAAAACCCAGTTCGTATCTAGGAGGCGTCTGTATGTCAGAAGTCCTTTACCCAGGAACTACCTGTATTGGGAAGAAGGTTGAGGTGGGGGTACTGTTAGATAAGATTTCAGATTCTGCATTCATTAGCAATGTGTGTTCTATATCCTTAGCATTTTCAGCAGGTCAGCAATCGAACATCACAGCTGTTTCTGGCCGTTACCTTACCCCTTACCCTTACCCCTGAAAACCCAGCTACCCAATTATTATCTTTTGTTTACAAAGCACCAACATAATGTAACAACGTAATATACCTAGGGTGTACCTACCTGAAGGGCTGCAATGCTGGACTCATTGAAACAGCACATCATTTAAGATTGCAAGAATTTCCTGCTATAGGCCAAAAGGTAGAACTTTTTTTTTTATAAAACGGATGCAGGTTAATTGGGTTTTAGAACCACAGATTTAACATAGAGAAATTTTCCACTGGATCCCTCAAAGTGGATATTTCATTCAAATCACCTACTATATAGGTGGGAAACATACCTGTAAAGGGTGATCAGTCATCATTACTCACATTCCACAAAACTTCTTGGTATATTGAAGAGGTTTCGCTTTAGTGAGCTAAGCTAAGATAAGAGCTGTAAAATTGCTAAGCCGATGGTCTCACATTGCTATTGGCAGTAAAAATCCCTTGTATTCAGGACACTTTAATCCAATCAACATGGAATGTAACTAGGCAGATGATAATTGTCCAGGAACAAAATGGGAGGAGAGGTAACGTGGAGCCACATGGTTTTAGTTGTGTAATTCCATCCTTGGAAGTTTAAATAGCTGTTAGTCCTTTATATTCTAACTACATTTACAACTGACTTGAGGACAATTGAACTGAACATAGGCCAGACCAAGTACAATCCACAACTTTTCCACACCCCATCATTTACTCTAGATTGAATTATTAAAACAGTAAATGCAAACCCAATAAGCCAGATCCATTTCATATTCATGAGCCAAGTGTGTTTTAAACTCATGTGGAGTTGGACTTATAGCGAACCTTTTTGCCGGGATAGGATTGGGTGATGTAGGCAGAAGCTGAAAGACAAGAAAGAAGATGGCAGAGCCTGATGCTTCTTTCTCGCTAGGACAAAGGTGGATAACTCGATGGCATGGGATGCAATTCTGGAAGGCCCTCCATTTTACTTTAAAAGTAAAAAAGTGATGATTTTCTAAGAAACATCTAGGAATGTTAACTATACCTAAATAGTACCTTGAAAGTGCTCTTTGTTTTCTCCTAAATTAGCAGTGCATATAGTAATTTCCATATAGTTGCTGCATATCTGAAGTGTCATATTATTTAGGCACTGCTTCTCTAACAGTCTCACAAGACTAGGATTAGGATTCGGTGATGGTATTACTGTTCTGTTCACAGGAAACTACCTGGTGATCTATAATGTAAGGCTTTTCCATCATTTGCTTTATTTAGTATGTGCTTTCTGCACTTCTACTTCTTCTGAACACTCCAGATTCAGTAATCAAATCTCCAGTTATCAGGTGGACAACTCTGAGACAAGTAAGCTAATCCTTGCCCTCTAAAAAGATGGCAGCCTCAAAACAAGGCATGATACATAAGTAATGGTAAGAACAAGAGCTCATAGTAGCCCAGAACAAAACTGGGGATTAGTCCTTTGCCATATGCTTGCTTTATTAGGTAAAACTTTCACACTACTATTTTTGGTCCACATTCTGAGTCTGGCCACTTCCAGCTTCTCCTTCCAGGGAGTTAGATTTCCCTTGTACTATGAGTCAAACATCCCCAGAGAAAGCTGAACAGTTGATGATAATGCAGAGGAAACATTTCACAAATTAGAGCTTTAGGACTTACAACACCTCTTAAACTGTAGTAGTAGCAGAGCGAGTTACGGGGGAACTCAAGCCAGAAATGAAACAAACATGACCGTGCTGCTGCATGTAAATGTATTTAACCACCCGTGCATTTTACAATATACGTGAATTGTTTCTGTCCTGCAGAGAAGTAATCACACAATAGTATGACTTGAGCCTTGACCCTTAAAACGGTCCTTAATAGATTGTAATGCACTACAGGGCATGAAAATGTAAGTTATTGTTGCAGAAGAGAACAATGCACTTTCTTTATGCCAGCATTTTATACGAGCAGATCATCAGCCTAAAATATGCATTAATACTTCTGCCTAATATATGTTTTATCAGCCTAAAATATGCATTAATCCTTCTGCTCAATATATATATATATATGTGTGTGTGTGTGTGTGTGTGTGTGTTTTTTTTGTAAACGCTTAATGTACAGTATCATCTGGTACTTGTTGTTATGCATCCCAATATAAGTCTTGCTAACTTTTGTAATGAGTGACATTTGTGCATTACACTCGCCACATTAACTTTAATATGTCCAATGGTTTCATTTTATGTTTTAATATTATTACATGATGTTTCTTTATAGGTGTCAGTATGGAAATAAGCCACTCTGTGAAGGAGAGAACTATTGCAGAAAATAGCCTAGTAATCCTTTTACAGGGACTGCATGGACATACTACTACTGTTGACCTAAGAGATGAAAGCTCTGCTAAAGGTTCAGTTATAAATGTGGATGCATTTATGAACGTACGTCTGGCAAAGGTCACTTATACAGACCGCCAGGGTAAGAAATCTAAGCTTGATGACTTGTTTATCAATGGACGCAATGTGCGCTACATCCATATTCCAGAGGAAGTGGATATCATTCACACTATTGAAGAACAGCTAAAGAAGATACAAAATGTCCGTGGATTCGGTGGAAAGGGAAGAAAGGAATTTGCTTCAAAGAAGTACAGATGATCTACATCTTGTGAGGAGCAAAACAATGGTGCTGTGTAATATGTACCTTATATTAGGGCTTGTATGTAAAGTACCAAAGGCCTGTATGTCAAGGACTAATTCATTAATAATAATATGCTTTCCAGCAATACTTGCATAACTGAAGTCCTACAGGCTGACTTTAAAAAGTTTTGAATTAAACATTTCTTTTGAATCTTTAGAGGTTTATAGTAATACAAGATATTTTTGTTTGCTGTGTGACAGTGTTTGGTTGAATGATGTTGGAAATCTGAATAAGTGTTTGTGTGTCTTGATGGCAAGAGAGTATGAGAGGAGTCTTTTTATTTTTTGACATCTTTTGAAAGTATATTTACCCCATACATAATTGTATCATCACACATTTGCTTTAGCTTTTTTGTTTTTGTTTTCCTTCATTGGTTGTGTAAAAAACATTTGAACTGAAAATCCTTGGTTGTATGATAATGTATGAGATGAGGCCTTGGCTTTACCCTCTGTTCAAATTTGGTGGTTGTGTTGAGTGTTCTGTAAGGCCAGGTCATTTGAATTCCCCTTGGAAGTTGTGAGAGAACGCAATGTACAATAGAACACTGCGTGCAAACACAGATTCTCATCATAGCCAGTTGGCACCACTGACTTCACCCTTGTATTTTATTGTGGGCACAGATTCTTGGCACTTACACGTTATTGTGTAATGCTTTGTGTGTGCCAACTTAACCTCCATGGATAATTTAAAGATGTTATCGCTACTGCTGACATTTTCTGTGCCTAGTAATAATGAGGGAGGTAAAGTTTCATCATGTACAAAAACTGTTTATGATTTTTTTTTTCCATTTTAGGTTTAGTAGTTTCCTGGTTGAGGCCAAGTAGATGATTAAACCACCATGTCCGTTACAGCATAGTACACAACTGATTGATTCACTGCTGTTTCCTTGCAACTTCTGGACTGGAAATTACTCGTGAGACCAGGCTGATAAATATAGCTGTATACCTTTAATGGAAGGAGAGGCAAGCTCCAGTCTTTTAACAGACATCTATTTTATTTAAATGAGCATAAAATAAGCTATACTTGTGTGGTTTGTCTGTTCCTAGTGAATTTGTATTCGTTGTTTTCTATAGAAGAATAGAAATTACTGATGTTCTCCCTACACTTTGTTAGATTAATCTCAATGGTATGCTGGTTTATGTCTGGTTTGAGTTTGTTTATAGCATGCATGTGTGTGCATATGTATATCAGATACCAGTTGTGTAGGTAACTAATGTTCAAACCTTGATGAGTAATCTTATGTTTGGAAAATGAGTCATCCTGCTTACTTGCAATCCAGGCCACGTCAGCTTTAGCAAATACCACACTAAAAAAACATCTGTGACACATCAACTTCTTTATCCGTGGGAACCTATTTGCTTTGTTGGGTGGAACAACTTTCTTCTAATAAACAAGATTGTCTAATTAGTATCCATTATTTCAGAGTAAATTGATAAGTTTTTGGGAAGGCCTTTTTGGATAATGGCTGTTCATAAGTCAGTTCATTCTAAAAAAGCAGTTACCAGCCTTAAAAAATACAGAATTTAGATAATGAGGAAAACAGTTTCAAACAATCCTTGCAGAAAAGGCTGCTGGTCAAATGTCCTTGTTGCATGGTAGGTTATGAAACATGACAGTAGTTCTGTGTTTTTAAAGTACATTTGTCGTTGCTGATTTTTTTTTATAAACCGTAATTGCCTGCCTGTTATATTGACCCTTTACCTGGAGTACTCTCTGAATTTCTGACTAGGAATAATATGATAAATAATAGTTGTGGAGAGTTGGAGGGGGAAACCCTCATACTAGCTTTCAGGTCTTTGGATACCCATTGCTATAAATACTATATCTACAACTCACAGTATATTGGTGTGGTGGTCAAGGGAATAAATGTTTCTTACATTGCTGTCTAGGGGGAAGTATATCACCCTTACAGATAGCCAAAAAGATCATTGGTGTCAGTAAAACTGACCTGAGAGTCACAAACTGCTCAATGATCAAGGAACTCTTTGCAGTTCCACAGAACACTCCAAAGCAGGAGGGATAATATGGCAGCCAGGAACCTAGCCTTGCAGGAGGGGTCAGCAAAGAATCCATGTTCATTTCACAGCCCCTTATTTATTGTTCTCATGTTTGCAATTGAAGGGACAAGCTTTGTTATACATAGGAATACCTGATCTTCACATATTACTGAATCAACAGAACCACTGCTAGTGTATTACATAAACCGGCGTCATTTTTAAACTAAAGCTTCCATCAGACACATCTGAAACTTTCCAACTTTGCAACTAATACAATTTGCTAATGGTTGTTTTTGTCAGGAGGTAAACCTGATAAATAAAATAGCTCATGGTTAAATCGGGCCAGGCGCCAGCCCCCAGGCCCTCAATGAGATATATTTGGTCTGCAGATGTTTGATGTGGGCTGACTCATATTGGGTGTAGTTTGTGGTAACAATATCATGCTGCAGCCCACACACACTGCAATAGAAACATTGTGCACATTATACACTACCGCTGTGATGATGCTAACAATGAGTACTACAAAATAAAGTGGACCTGAAGTCTAAAAGTACACATCCACACCCTGATTGTGGGCTACATATTATTACCAGTTTGTTGCAGATGAGCAGAAAAAAAGATAAATCTGAAAAATCAATTCCCTGGCACTTCTTGAGCACATATCCTAAGCAGCTCACTCTTCCAGTGCATTTTTGGGGATAGTTGCCAGCTGGCTTATCGACCGGTTTCTCCGGCTTTGCTTCAAAGAAAATCATTTTTATAAAACTCCTATTCATCTGACCCATTCTGCTTATTGTCTTACCAAAATGCTTTATATTTCTGCAGAAAGCAGTTGCCAGTTATGGAAAAGCAACAGAAAGGTGTGTGGGAAGACACTGGCTCTAGCCCTTTAAGCCTCTTCTGGTTTGTACAAAGTAGTTGATTGCCAAGTTTTTTTTTTCTCTCTCTACTATCATAAGAAAAATGGATCAGAGTTCAGAAGAGGTGACTGTATAAAGAAGAATAATTTTAAATACAATGACACCTTCTAATTCCTTTCTTCTGCAATTAAAGTGTATCCAAAGCCATGAACACACATGTATTATATATCACATCCTACCAATCTTTATTTGTCATGGTTGCATCAATTTATTCCAATTTATTTTTATCTGGTGATCCTGCCAGCAAAATAATGACCTAAGGCAATGCACACTAACTATACTATGTCTGTGGAGAAACAGTGATGTCCCTCTAGAATGAGCTACAAACTAACCCCCCCCCCCCCCATCCTATTTTCTGTTATATGGATGAGGGGTGTTTTGTAGTTCACATCTGTGGACACAATGAGAAGTCATGGAGTTATCAGCATGCATGAAAGATAAATACATAGATAGCATCTATACGGCACTCACCATTATAAATTTAAATAACAAACTAAGCCAGATACATTTTGTGACACACTGTGGGCAGAGCCATGTAACTCGTTCTGATACTCCCCACAGATTAGCCATGCACCCAGAATTACTGATTTATTATACAGAAGCTATTTGCATTTTTAAAGGGAAGCAACATTCAATTATTTACATTAAAAACAAATCATGACTTAAGTCACATTGTGTGGCTCCCACAACAACACATGTTGGTCACACATGATTGGATAAAGTCAGCACAGCTTCACCTTATTTTCCCTTTACCTATTGAAAAGAAGTGATCATGTGCAAGCAAACATCCTGTTTTAAAGTCCCTTGCATATGATTTTCACTTTGCCTATACATCCCTGCATGTTAAAATGCTGAAAATTAGAATTAAAATGTACATAATATACATTAATGTTTTGTGTTGCTAGGGCATTGAGCAGACCAAAGATCAGCCAGCTATCTTTTCACCCTGCCCATGCTGGCTCTGGTTATTCTGCACTCATAATCTCATAAAATTGTTTTTTTTACCCCCTAGGGCATAAATGATAAAACAGCAGAGGCCACAGCCAGTAGGGGAGGATACAAGCTGCTATCAGGTGTGGAATATATATGGGGTACAGTCCCCCAATTGCATAAAAAGTAATTTTACTTACATTAGACTTTCCTTAAATTCTGCTCTTACTGATTACCTGACCTAAACAGAAGGGAAGAGCTCTGCAATGGGGGCACAAAATGCAATGTAATCCTAGCAGATATTCTGTTCCTTGGGTTTTGCACTGAAAATGTTCTCACTTCCGGTTGTCTGTGACCCCAGTGACACTGACAGGTAAATCTACCCACTGGGGACAGAGGCAGCAATACCTTCATCGTGTGCTCTATATCTATAGAATGTTGCAGTGATTTAGCACAGACTTTACTATAGATATCTTTATATTGGGTACAATTGCTAAATAGATGCACCGAGTTGTTAGGGACTCATTCTCCTAAAATTTGCCATGTGTACCAGACATTGCATTGTTGTATTGTGAGGTTGTATGGGCGCCATAGCGGGTAAATCAGCACGTTATATACCCAGCACACTATTGTTACAACGTGAGTACAATACGGGAGCTTTAAATTATTATCTTCTTCCTCCAATCACAGAAGCCTCCATTCACTAGCAGCGACCAATCACAGCGCCGCCTCGCACCGTGACGGTATTACTCTTCTGGTAGTGGGTGGAACTAAGTTCTACAGATACTTTAATGGAAACGAGCCAATAGGCAACACTTTTATTCCTACAGTCTCGTCGCCCGCAGTTTCTTACACGGAAAGCGATTGGATACTGGAGTTTTGCGTCATTTCCGTTGTCAAGTGCGCAGCGATGGAGAGCCGGGGTTGGTAGGAGACGGAGGCCTCCCGGTGTATCTGGCTCACCGCGAACACGGGGCATGAACTTGACTTGAGGAGGCCCCGGCAGCCACGTACAGAGGTAGGGAGAAAGCGAGCGGCCGGGTCTGCTGTGTGTGTGGGTTGGAGTGCAGACGAAGGGGGTTTGCTAATCCCTGTACATAGGGGGAGGGGATTACCGGGGGGCACAGGTGAGCACAGGGTAATGATTGCATGACAAGGGGATAATTATACTGCGCTGTGCGGCTTTACCGGGGATGGACGGCGGCTGGCGGCTTTGTCTGGCCGGGACCGGTGTGTTATTATATGTGGGGGGTGCGGTGTACAGGAAGGGTCACTGTGCCGGCACCATCTGTGTTACTGATCAGCAGCATGCAGGGTGACATCCCCTCCTATTATAAAGAGCAGATCTGTGAGTATTAGCAGGGTATTCCTGACCTGTATTGTATATATCTACCGTACAGGACCATAGGGACCTGCAAAGCATACATCTAACAGTCTGCACCATTCCCAGATCTATACCTAATATTCAGAGTTTATTATCTCATTATAACATAGCAGAGGAGCAAGCAATGTCTACATGACTCTTTAACCCTTGCATTTAGGAATGTTTCTTGGTCCATGGATACCGCTTGTCCGTTCTAATCCCATAATACCGGGGTCTGCCTTCACCTGACTTTTGTACACATTTTTATCACATGGGTGGAGAAACACATTTATTGAATTCCAGTTTTTACTTTAAATATCCATCATCAAAGATCATTAATTTAAAAGTTGCATTAAAATGTATTTCCTAATAGTGGTGCCCTTAGTTTGTGGACGTCTGTACAGACTTTACATATGTACTGTTTGATATAGGCATTAGACAAGGTTCAGACCTGACAGGTAGATCCTGCAGGCCCCCAGCACCTTGCCCGCTGATCGCTCACTTGGTTGGTATAGAATCGCTAGCTGCGTATTTGACAGCAGGCAGAAGTGAGCATTACTGTATCGCTCCCCCACACTCATATTCATTTTCTATGGGTCAGCTGTGGGTAGTAGCTAATTGTAATGTCTCCCCCAAGACATCGGTTCACTCACATTAGGACGTAGTAACTTCACTGTAATCTGAACATAGCCTTCCAAATGCCAAATGAGCTTTAAATCAAGTCTTCAGTGACTTCTCCAGTTGCTTGTACTGTGAAGTAACTCCTTCTCAAAGATCATAACATTCTCTGAAGTTGGACTTTAGCAGGCTTCTAACAGGCTTTGTGTCTGAGCACCTTTGTGTACATTAGAAGGCTGGCAGATGTCAATGCAGATAGTCCCCAGGTTACATACGAGATAGGGACTGTGGGTTTGTTCTTAAATTGAATTTGTATGTAAATTGGAACAGGTACATTATTTTATTACATGCAACTAGGACAGATGTTTGTCTGAACGTATTTATTAGGCAGCATGGTGTCAGTTACTGTATTAAATCCTCACAGTGAGCTAATTACAAACAAAGCAAAAAAAAAAAAAATCCTTATAGAGCCCAGACATTCATTAACTTCTGGAGCAAGCTGTGCTTTGATATGCAAAAAGAAACAACTGCAGAATTTGTCTTGGTCATTAAAGAGTTACAAGAGGCTGCAGAAATATATCACCCCCTAAGATCACCCACAGCCTCAGATGTGTTTAGCAAAAGATTTTTTCTGCAATTTATGCAAACCGCCCCCTTCAAGCCTCCGTTCTGCACACTAGTGAGCAGGGAAGCCATGTTATATCTAAGAGTTGTCCATATGTTGGATGTCCTTAACTTGGGGACTACCTGTATTCTGAAGCAATAGAGGCAGAATATTTGATTGTCTCTGTTGTGAAACTTGAAGATAATTTCTCTACCATGCCCACAGCTACATTGGTCAGTTTTTTTTTTTACAAGTGCTTTTACTGGTTATCCAGAAGACGTAAACACTTTAGTGTGCATGGTCTGGACATTGTATCCACTTAAATATTGTAAATGGGCTTTTGTCTTATTTTGCCAGTTTATAGAGAAACAAAGACCACTTGAAGCAGGGCCAACACAACTGTCAGTGAGTTCAGAAAAGTCTCGGAAGTAATGTGGATACAATCTGTAAAGGAATTAAAAAAGGCTTCCACTAATCCATGTTATGCAGATATAGTTGTATGTAATCTGATGTGTAATAACTATTACAGACAAGGAATAGACTCAATGCCTGAAACTGCCCCTTCTATGTTATAAAGTGTAAGGAGGGGTCTGATCCCACTAGTGCTTTGTAATAACACTTGTGTTTCTGCACTATACCCCATGGCACCCCAAACCACACTGCTATGCACCTCGCTTTTAAAAGAACAAAATGCTCTATTTTTCTGTGTTCTGGGCAGCCCATGCAAGTGGAATTTGTCAGTAGGTACCAACAAAGCCTGGTCCAAATACCTTGTGCTGCATTCTTCTACATAGCATACTGTTCTAAATAGTATATATTGGTTAAAATTTAAATTAAATCATTAATGTGCAATATCTGTCTGTGCCTGTTTTTTTGCACTTTATTTTCTTTATAGAAGAAGATTGTGCCTGCATTTCTTTGTACACATTTTACTTTTACCTTTCACCATTATCTATTCAGCATTTCCTCGTCTAGACCCTGACAATAAATGAAATAAAATATACATTTTGTTGGAGCCATCCCTTCCATTAATCAGACAAATAAACAATTGCAGTGTTCATTCCTTTTCTAAACCGGAATAGCTGAACACGGCATTTTCTAGCATTTGCACATTCCCTTAGAGGTTGCCTTGCAGGGATCAGGTGTGCGGATGAGCACTGTTACATTCTCTATTAATCCACATGCCATAATAACATTGGTGTGTTTACATCATTTTCATGCACTAGAGACTACAGTGTAAGAACGTATGAAATATTTCAGCTCTAATACAGCTAGCTGGGGATGTGTCTGTACGACCTCCAGGTATACCTGATCCAATTTATTCTTGTCAGCCAACAAGAAGTAAGTTAAGAGTGCTATGGATTTCTAAATTTTTTTTTTTCCTTGTTCAGACATGTATTTGATAGACTTTAAAGGATATGTAGAATATCCTCTTTTCATGCTGCTGTGTGTCTAGGTGCTTTTTTTCTTGACGGATTTTTTTTTTTTTTTTTGTATAATCGGCTATATTAGAGACTGTGGAAATTGGTTCCTTGGTTGTTGTATTGCGATAACTGCTGTGTTGAGTGTTGAAGATAACTATATATGTCCACTGTAAGGAAGGGGGGTGCATGTAACCGTACATAGCTGTGGCGGCTGTGTTTATGAAAGCAGTCATTATATTATGTTCTATTCTTTTGCTGCCATTTTGACCCTGCTTTGGAACATAGTCGTAGATTTTGGGAAGATGAGTGAAAACAGAAAGTGTTGCAATGCTAGAATGAGAATACTAACATTTTATACAGATTTGTATTAGAAACACTTTGTCCTTGCTGACTTTTTAAGGTGTGTTCTTGGGGATATTGTATTGGTAACCCCTAGTAAGTATAAAATGCACTAATTTGTTTTGTTTTAATCTTTGGAAATCCATGACACATCTGTCTCTGAGTTGTCCTGGTGATTAATTTCTCGTGACAGTCACATTTCCTTTCTTTACTCATCTTCTTCCATAAATACTGAGATATCAGTTTCATTTTTGCTCTGCTCTCTGTGAATGTTTATAACTATTCCCTTGCATTAAAGGGAACATGGGGATAGAAATATGGTGGTTACCCTTGATTTGGGGCTTTTAAAGAAATTACATACTTTCTGTATTGGCCATGGCCTGTGGAATTAGCAGGGGGGGGGGGGTCCTGCAGATCCATTCCCTCCAGTCTACTTGCAGAACATTACAGGGGGGATACAAGACCAGCCGGCTTATACAAGGAGAGAACGCAGCAGTAACTGGTCATCACCTGCACAGTATAGGAGGAGTTTTATGCTTTCTTACCACACAGATATGGAAGCAATACACAAAGTATACAGTGATTTGTTCATAAATACTCATTTTTATTGTATTGACACATTATTTATTTAGTTTGTATTTTATTATTATTATTATTAAACAGGATTTATATAGCGCCAACATATTATGCAGTGCTGTACATTAAATAGGGGTTGCAAATGACAGACTAATACAGACAGTGATACTGGAGGAGAGGCCCCTGCCCCGGAGAGCTTACAATGTAGGTCACACTTAGGTTAACTTTATTGGAAACCTGCCATGTTGACCTATTGTAAAAATATTGGCTTGCCTGTCATACTGACCCTTGGTTCAATGCAAAGTATGCATTATAATTGTAAAATAATGAATTCAGAATGCCTTGATGCTCATGTGTCTTTGGATACACACATTCATATCCTCTATGAACAGAGCTGCATTTATTTTTATGTTGTGTATTTTGGCGTGTAGCACCATTTCAAGTAGGAGTAAATGTGAGGAATTTCATAGAAAGCAGAGTTTCTATCTTCAGCTCCCAGATCAGCCATCTGACAGGCTTTCAGGATTTTCATGTTGCCTTAAAACCTTCCTGGTTGCCAGTTTGTATGGAAATAATATATTCCCACGCATGTCTGAATAAATATTGAAAGGAGCTTTTTCCTCTGTAACTGCTGCTGTTCTAATGGGTGTCGTGCTGCTTTGCGTAGTCTCTGGCGTGGAGGTCAGCAGGTAGCTCAGGTCCAGCGTGTGCCCTTCTGGAAAAATGTAGAGGCCTGGTTATATTAAATCATGCACAGTCATTGTTTTGCAGCATTCAATTCTAAATTGTCTTTTTTTCCTTTAGTTTACAAATGTTAAAAGTTTTGTTGATATTCAGAATAATTTGTGAGGAGTATTATACTTCTTTCTAGGAAGTGCTTTCATCATGTCTATATCTGGTGGAGCAGTACAAAAATCTAGCACCCCGTATTTTGCTCAGCTGCACACTTTTTCTCCATGTGCACCTTTTAAATTGTCAAGTTAAAATATAATTCTGTATTTGTTTACAAGGAACTAGTACAGATTTTCTCAAACACTGGTGTATTTGTATATGATTAAATTCAACCAATTGCAGGATTTTGTGATTTCCTCTTAACCCTCCCAATTGTTTCATATTCAAAAGAGTAGAGATATGGCCATGTATGTAAATGTTTATGTAACAATTGCAGTCTCTTCAGGCTGTTATAGACTATTTATCTTTCATGTTAGCACAACCACTCTTGTGATGCAACTCATGTGAGTCATAGAACACTGCAGTATTTTAATGAGCAGGTTATCTTGTCCTCTGTGGCAAATACTCTCGATAGCAGGTCACACTATCATTATTTGGTGCGTAATAAAACAAATGTGGTTATGTAATAATGTCATCACTTTCTGTAAAGTATTAACTCCAGTCGTATAACAAGATGTGATGCAATGTTGGTTCGGGGGCAGATTTTAATCTTTGGCCTAGTTTTGAGCTCATCAAAGAAGAATCTTATTGCTGAGAATGTTCTGATATTAGAATACAAAAGTATACATTTTGCTAGTATGTATAACTTAAATGGATTTCCAAATCTGCCTAACAAAAAATATTTTCATAAGTGTCATTTTCATTCTGTTGCCCTGACTTCTCCTGCTATCAAATTTTATCTTATTTAAACCATATAATAGGCAATTGCAATTTGCACCAATTTAATTGAAGACTGGTTTAATAAATATATATAATCTTGTTTGATTGAAGCTAACTAGATAGAAAATTAGATGACCTGTTCATTTTGTACTGTTGTACAGTGCATGTGTTGGTGAAAGCAGATGGAGAAGTGTCTGTTAGGAACAGACTGTAAAATCTGTAGGAGGAGAAACTATGTTGAAGGGGAAAAGGCACACATGTGAGCAAATGAATAAGCAGCATTTCACCCCATACATCCGTCTTTTCTCACTTTCCTTTTCCAGACAGAGGATGAAGAGGAGAGCATCTGAAAGGGATTCTGGGGAGACCTCTGCCAGATCCAAGGCACTCTGCACGGGTATCTCGGGAAGCAATGCCAAGAGGGCAGGTCCTTTCATTCTCGGTAAGCTTTTTATTTTCCTGGGTTGTATGTTTTTGTCAGCAGTGTGTATCTTGCAAGGATCTAACAGTCACAAGTTATTGTGAAAGCCAAGGGTATATTAGCTCTGCTGTTTTTGGAAAGATCTCTGTCATAGATTCTGTATGTTGTTTACTTGTCGGTGATCTTTCTTGAGACGGATTCATCTCAATCCTTATTTTTTAAAGTTTAACTGCACTTTTTGTGTGTGTGTGTATATGTATATAAATATATATATATTATAAAAAATCAAGACATTGAATGCAGAGCAATCCCTTCCTTTACTGCTTTGTTTTTGAATGCTGTTTAATAGATTTAACTGCCGAAGTTGGTTACTTTGGATGGCTACACTTCTCATTTATGATCATTATATACTCTCCCTTATTGAACCAATTCTTTTTGAATTCATAAACATTTTATAGGCTATTACTAATAGGTCCAAATGGTTATTTAAAGCCTAATTAAGTGTTCAATTTAAATCAGCTTTTTCCTTCTCTTAAGAAAGCCAGTTGGGCTCCTTGCCTTTGTGAAAGCAATGGTTTCTCATGTCCAGTATGAGTTCCAACATGCCCTCTACTGAGTTCTAAGATTACAAACGTTTGTACTCCTTGCTGATTACAGAACAATACCTCTGTTGAGAGCAGGGAGTCTTCTCTGCACCATGCTGGCAGGGGAAGAGATGGCTGCTTCCTAAAGAAATAAAAAAACAAAACTTAGAACACGTTTCCCACTCGGTGACTTTAAAAATTTGTCTAATTCTTTTAAAAGTTTATAAGATTTTAAAAATATAACTTTTTATTGAACTAAAACTTGATCCACTTGAATTTACAAATCTTGTGAGGACAGGGTAGGCAGGGGTGGTGATAAACTAGATGCAATAGAACCAGGTGGTATTAAACTTTTTGGATGTCCCAGAATCAGTAAACATCATGTCTTCCATATGATATATGTCTTTAACCCTGTTAGGCCAGTGATCAACAGATGGTGGTGTTTCACTTTTCCCATTGGCTTCTCTTTAATTTTACTATTTTTTTTCTTGCTGCAGGACCTCGTTTGGGGAACTCTCCTGTGCCAAGTATTGTCCAATGCTTGGCACGAAAAGATGGCACAGATGACTTTTATCAGCTTAAGGTAAGTTTGTGAATGCAGCCCTTGAATACACTCTTGCTTGTAATTGTTCCTAGACTTTGTATTTTGTTTAAAACAGCAGTAACCAACCAGTAGTCGGCGAGAAAATTTTGGTGGTCTGCGGCAGGTGCACACCTGGGGGGAGGGTCAGAAAAAGGACCCCGCTGGGGGGGGGGGGTTGGGGGGGGGGGGGGGGGCCCCACCTGGGGGGGGGGGTCAGAAAAAGGACCCCGCTGGGGGGGGGGGGTTGCGCTGGTCAGAGACGCAGACCATGTCCTCGTACAAATCCCTGGCTCAGGGAAGTGGGTGTGCTGTGTCAACCCACCCACTCTCCCATCGAATGCTCTGATCTGTGATGGGGAAGTGGGTGGGGTTATGCCTTCATGATGTCATTATGGGGGAGGTTTTTTCCCCTTTTGAGTGACACCCTGCGCATGTGCGGTCACAAACCGGTAATTTTAGTGGTCTGCGGGACCAAAAAGGTTGGTGACTACTGGTTTAAGGCCCCGTGACCATTAGAAGTACAAAATAGATTATTTTGTGATAAGAATCTTGGCTTTACTGCCTAATAGATGGCATTAGGGATAAAATGTAAAGTCATTGTGAGGTCCATTAAAAGTAAAACTACCCTGTGAATAACTAATTAAAAATTTAAGCAGTGCACGCTAATTTTGGGTTAATCCACCAGAAGCCTTATACTGAGGAGTGTGTGACTCCCTTCATGATTTAAACATAGTCTGCAGTCCTATATTTTGTTCTGTTCTTGTATGTAAAATACTGTACAAGTATGTTAACAAAACACATGATTACTTTTTGCTCTCAGATCCTGAGCTTGGACGAAAGACCTGACAAATCAGGAGAAACACAGGAAGAGAGACAAGGCAAAATGTTATTACATACCGAATATTCCTTATTATCCCTTCTACACAATCAGGATGGAGTGGTCCATCATCACGGTCTTTTTCAGGTATTGTAGAGATGTTCACATGTGACTACATGTCACAGACGTTGAAAAAGAACTTATGGAAAATCAATTTGCATTGACTTTTACTGACTTGGCATGTGTTGGGTGTCTGTATGCACCCAGCCATCTTGGTAGAATTTTACTTCCTCATGTCAGAACTCCCAGTAACGAGAGCAGTGAACATCCACAGCTGGGCCGTTATGGCATCCCCATAATTCAGTCCATATGCCCAGAGGCTAGAAGTCTGAGACAACAGAACTTTAAATCTCCTATTATAGATACCGAAACTTGAGGTTGTAGGCACATTCACATATCTAGAAGCACACAAAAGCTGGCAAAAGATAGATTTTTAGGGTAATGCTTAATTACACTTACCCATTCTATATAAAACCCCCAACAAAGCAAACTTTGACCTCATGTGTTTAGGTCCACTTTAATAACTATATTTGAATTATTTAATAGCTAATTGTCATAATTTGAATCCTTCACTAGTGGCCCACCTAGGTGCTTCCTGGCAGGTGACTGTTTTGATTCATGTTCATTTCAAGGTGAATCTAAGGTTCTGAAAAGCTATTAGCCAGTCTTTTATAACCCGGTGTCCCTAATATGTTATACATTTGGTTTGCTTGACCTTTCAGCATCATTTTATACATGGGTTTTTCGCCCCTTGAAGGAATGCCCGTAGTAGCGCAAAGCTTTTTTGTATTTCAATGATTTCTTCAGTCAAATGTTCATAGTCAAGACATACTTCAAGTGACCCACATCCCACCTGTTCTAATGCATTCACACTGCAGCATGCAAATTAGAAATAAAAAAGTGTGTAGTGCATATTTTTGGCAGAAGTATTGCTCTCAATGCAGTTTGATGTGTAAAATGTGTACATTGGTCTTGAAGTAACCTTAACCTGCAGTTACACATTTTAGGAAGTGAAATATCAATGAGAAGAGAACCAAAGTTTTAATCTGTATATAACATTACATGGGTCTAAAACTTTTTTTTTTCTTGCTGTTAAATGTTTGTTTTCTTATTTCCAGGACCGGACATGTGAAATTGCTGAGGACCCAGATGCCAACAAGCTAGTGAGGAAGATGCGAAAGCGAATATGTCTGGTGCTGGATTGTCTTTGCGCTCATGATTTCAGTGACAAGACTGCGGACCTAATCAATTTACATCATTATGTCATCAAAGAAAAGAGACTGGGTGAACGGGAAACTGTTGTCATCTTCTACGATGTTGTCAGAGTAGTAGAAGCCCTTCATAAGGTACTTAGTAGTCACAGGTGCTAACATATTTTGTAATGTTTTAAATTTACAGCTGTGAAAGAGGCAGAGGTGCCTATGGTCCTAGTAAGAGCCAATTACATACGGACATATAGAATATATACTGATTTGCTGATGTGCTAGTTTTCAGGAGCTCCACATACCTCATTTAACAATATATTAACTGTGATGACTATGAGCCTTTAAAAGCATGCATAAAAAAGTGCTAGTGTGATCTATAATCATCTCTGTTAAAAAAAAAAAAAAAAAAAAAATATAACTACATTCTTTAATGCAGTCAATGTGATAGACATGCACAGAGTATGAACTGTTTTTCAAGGGTTTTTAGCATACATAGAATTTACTCGGTGCTGAAGAACTAGACAAGATGTATATCTGTCATTTTTGCTCGCGCCTACTATTTCACCGATGTAATAGAATTATTTTTTCTATTTTTAGAAAAACATTGTTCATAGAGACTTGAAGTTGGGTAACATGGTGCTGAACAAGAGGTAAGAGATAAACCCATCAAGCAGAATGGGGGGAGGGGGGGCTTTTTCAGCCTTTTAGCACAGGAAAACAGTGGCAAATGGAGATATGGTGGTGGGGGATTAGTTGTAGTATAGTTTGATACAGTATTGCACATGATTTGGTAATCTCAGCAGTAGACATATCTGATGGCAATGCAAACAATCAAGGGCCTGGTTTCAGTTATATATATTGGTATTGACTGTCAGCAGCAGGTGTATTATGGCATTTAAAGGAAAAAAAAAACTCCTGGCTGTTTTGTTACATTTTTACTTACATTTTTGGCTCCTAATTTGGTACCTATTTACTTAGCAAAACCCCGTCTTTTAAATGTTTATAAATCTAGACATTTGGGTTTGATAAACCGTTGTGTGACATAAATTGTAATTGATGTTATTTCCTTTTGGGACCCCTCCTCAGAAATGTATGTAAATTTTAGGGACAAAGGAAGGGTGTTTTCACCTCCAAAGGGGAGGGGGGGTATAGTGATGTAATCTTAAATTTTTTTTGCACAAACAGTATCATTATAAGCACATTTGCCTATGTAATGTACAATACAAGGATAAATCTTAAGTTTTTTTTGTAGCCCCCTTTATACATAGGCATTGTTTTCC
This sequence comes from Pyxicephalus adspersus, assembly GCF_032062135.1. Lineage (NCBI taxonomy): Eukaryota > Metazoa > Chordata > Amphibia > Anura > Pyxicephalidae > Pyxicephalus > Pyxicephalus adspersus. The sequence continues at coordinate 97,195,943 of NC_092858.1, read as the reverse complement.
CCCTTGTGTTAAATGATTAAAAAGCAGTAAAATAAGAGCTGTTTATGGCACTGCTGTGTGTTCCCCATAGCGTAGCGTGGGCTTATGTATGAAACTATTGGCTTAATAAGGATGATTCATCTCGGAGAGTACAGCCTGTTCAGTCTAGGATAATAAGGCTCCCAATGTATGTCTATAACACAACCATGTACATCTCCCACGCAAGTGTATACAGAGCGATTTATTAAAAGTGCATTACTTAACAAAATAAAAGGCAACTGGCTTCAGCAAAAATGCACAAAAAAAAAGTTTCTTTCTTGTGAAGTTATTTAAACATGTACTAGAATTTATACAGTAGCCTAGATTATATATCAAACTTCTGAAATATCAGAAAAACCCAAAAGACTGTTAAATGGAATAAAATTGTCTATAAACTGGAAGTGATTACATATTCACAAGTGATTTTAACCATTTCATGTTTTCACTATAATATACTCACATTATGTGACTTCACTTAGGCCTCAGCAATGTAAATATAGGATGGGAGTTTACCCAGAGGAACCTTATAAACTTATTACAAAACAATTTTCAGGTTGATAGAGAAATCATAGGATACAAAGTCCCCCCCCCATTTTTGTTCCCTTGTTCATTAATGCAATTGGCACAAAAAAACACATTTATTTCAGTTGTAAATAACTTTGCAATGTGTTGTACTAGAATCTTAATTTCTTAGCATACTTTAATGTTCTTTTCAGCAACAAACAAATACAGAATAAAATGTATACTTTTTTTAAAATTGTCTTTGGGTTACAAATTAAATACAATTATTTTTGCAGAGCTGTATCAGGAAATGGCAGCCTTAGCTGTCCTAAAACAATATATATTATTTTTTTTTTTTATTTACTGACAAACATGCCAATGGCAGAAATGTAAAAATTGCTCTGGTTTAGAGGGAAGATACAGATGTGAGAACCAAAATGGTTACAATAAATTTCTTCTGACCTTTCCAAGTTGTAACCCCAAGGGCTGTATTGGTAAATTTAAATAATTTTCCTTTTGTGACTGCTGTCTACCAGAATTGGCCACTAGGTGGCAGAACGAGCCAATGTTTTAATATTCATATTAATACAGTATTTATATAGCGCTAACATATTATGCAGTGCTGTACATAAAATATGGGCTGCATATGACAGACGGACACAAAATGAGGAGAGGACCCTGCCTAAAAGAGATTACAATCCAAGCAGTATGGGAATGAAGCGCACAATAGGAGGGAGAATATGGATTGTGGATGGAGCCATCAATATGGATATGGATCATCTGGGTTCACCATGGTGTTCTCTGTTCATTAGGAGGCCACTGATAATGTTTTCACTGGAGTTTCACTATCTAGGTCTATTCCTGACACCGACGATATTAGAGCTGGGCTCTACATTGCTAGACCACCAATCAATCTTTTGTTCTTGCCCAGGTGACAAGATTGACATGTAGAAGATAGGAGCTTTAAAGTCCTGACTAACTGACTCTAGAACTTGGATTTGGGGAATGGCCTGAAGTCCCAATATATTAGAGGGTGAAGGCTTTAGCAGTCAGCTATGGTAGCAAAATGCATGTTGATGGCAGTCACTGCTACCCTAATGCCTGCAAGCTGTAGTGCTGGCCAGCTGTCAAGCATTGGATAAGGGCAGTTTTTTCAGTAGTTGTCTTACAGGAAGGTGATGCCTACTTGGCATGTGATAATGTAACATCTTTGGTAAAGGAATTTTTTTTTCTAGGCGTTTGGGATGTAAACATTTATAGAGGTTTACATTAATGATTGTATACATTAATGGTTTACATTAATGATAATGATTTAGACAACTTCTTCGCCCAATAGCACTAAATGTCTAAGAGCATATTTCTGAACACTGCTCACCAAGATAATGCAATAGCAGACAGACATTCAAAGGAAAAGAAACCTGTACTTAGTACTATATGCTGTCTATTGCATGCCATTGTTAACTTATCAGTAAAAAATGAAGTTTGCTTGTCACTGGCTCCATTTTTTGTTTTTCTCTTTTTTCAAACTAAAACTGTAACCTCATAGTATTAATTTTTCATCTTGGCTTGTTTGCTCTATTTATAGGACTCATAGAATAACTATTACAAATTTTTGCCTTGGGAAACACTTGGTGAGTGAAGATGACCTATTGAAAGATCAGAGAGGAAGTCCAGCGTACATCAGTCCTGATGTACTTAGCGGTAAGGCTCATTATAAAAGCAATAAAATATATGTAAGGCTGGTAATGATTCTGAGGTTTTTTTTTTTATATGATATGTTTGGTGTTTTCTTCATTCAAGCTCATATTTAATTTACTGATAAAAATGGGGATTATGTTGTGTCTGTTTACCCTAAAACTAATTTGCATGTATTATGTACTAAGAATTTTGGCTTGATATTTGTGCAGATATTGTGTGTGTGTGTGTGTGTGTGTGTATATTCTTCTAAATTCAGATACCTTTTGGGTTACCAGAAAACAATATGAAAGGAAAAGAACGATGGGAATGGGAATCCCTGTCACTGAAAAAGGGTATTGACAAGAACTTGGGTTACAGTTAGTGGGTACTTTTTTATTTATTAAAATAGTGGCACGTTAGTTTTAAGCATTTACCAATTTTTTTTTTTTCGTAGGTAAGATAAAATATTTATCCACAGGTTCAGCCTTTACAACATTTTCCCTTTGCTAGTTTACATTATATTATTTATGTCTTGATATTAGTCTATCTTGATCAGCTTGTTTGCATTTTTTTGCAAATTAAGGGTAACAGAAATAACTGTCATTCAGATGCTGAAATAAAAAGCTAAACATTTCACGAGTATTAGTATTAGAAGTTCACTGAAAACAAAATGACTATTTTTTTTAACCAACTTTTCCTAATCGAAATTCAGAATGCAAATTCTGCTCTTGTGATGTGTATTGTTTTTCTATTGTAATATAAAAATAGCAGTATATAATCTTAATTTGCAAGTATCTAAATATATGAGAATTTCCTATCTGCAGGCAATCTATGTCTTCATTGAGTGGCCCGTTGCAGGTTGTTCCTGACATTGATCAGGTGACAAGTCCAGAGAACTTACAGGAGGTAAGGATTGTTGGTAATACAACGTCATTCCCCTTTGAAACAACTCTTTATAGTTAAAATATCAAAAATAAAGTTATCTGTTAGATAAGAAGTATTATATTTCTTTTTAACATTCTAATGCAGAAACCTTCATTCTTTTTTTTTACGAATTTACAACTTTCAAACGTTTTGGATGCCTGTGTCCTCTGACATTCTCTTTAGTTCCATTCCCCAATTCCTATTTAACTTATGAACTTGTAAGTGGAGGATGGAATTGCACTGACATCCAGATGTTTCACATACTAAGACCTGGTAAAGGCATCACTGTAATGAAAGGAACAAATATTTTCTTCAGTCTGGAACTTCTTAAAATACAATGCAATGTCTCAACTGAAGTATGGCAGGAAATTTTACTTTTGGTCTGTAACTGCGTGCACATTTCAATTCTATGTTTCTCTTTTTAGACTAAAGTAACAGAAGAATCATCTCAGTATGAGTTTGAAAACTACATGCGACAGCAGCTTCTTCTGGCGGAGGAAAAAAACACAATCCATGAGGCCAAGAACTTCCCTCAGAAACGTCATTTTGGCAATTTTCCACCAATTAGAAGGTTGGGATATGATGCTCAGCCAGTGAGCCCTTTGGACGCTGCAATTTTGGCACAGCGATATCTTCCTCCACCACACCCGACTCTTCCCAGTTCTCACTAACTCCATAGCCCTAGATGCTTTATTTTATCTTGAAAACATCAGGTGGAGAATCCCTATCAGCTGTGAAAGGTTTACATGGTGCTAGACTTCTACTTCGCTCACCATTTTCTTTCGTTTTACTATGATCTTGTCTAAACAATATTGCACACAATCCCTTAAGTCCCCATTGTCCCCTTCCACTTATCCTATAGCAATACACTTCCAGCACAATGAATACAAGCTAATGTAGCATTTATTTTTCAAGCAGGGTGTAAATTTCAAACGCCATGAGCTGCAGAAAATGCAAGCAAGGCACGGCAGCATTAAATATTTTTTTTTTATTCCCTCTTCTACAATCTTCTTTAGCTATCGGCTTTTTTTTTTTTAATATATACATATATATAGATCTATACATAGACATTAAATCTACCTCTCTTTTGTAGCAAGTTCCACAGAGTGGAAACATACAGCATTTAAAAGGAGTCTGCTGTGGAACAGATTTGTCTTTTATTTGCTATTTGTTCATAGTCTGTCCCCCTTTTTTACCGCTGGGGGGCAAGTCTAGATATTGTGTACATATATAAATATATATATATAAATAATATATATCCTTATATAGAGATATATATTTGATATTGAATATCCGCCGGATTGCAATATCCATGTAGAAAGAATAAGCTGTGTTATAACCATCAGGCTTATAACATCCACATCCTCTCTTGCACCTGACTTTTTTTTTTTTTTCCTGTATGATCTCACTTTTGCCTATTTATTAGAATGTGTTATTTTTTTAGTCTGCAAACAATATCCTGAGGTCCCTTTACAAAGCACGGAATGGTGTGTTCTCACTGTGTTACACTGTGACATGGAATTTCCAAGTTTTAATTAAAAAAAAAAAAAATTATGCCTCCTCTATTTGTAAATATTCCCTTTTTTTCGACAAGGTAAGAAGCAGTACACAGTAATGCATAACAGCAAATCAGGTTTTTAACTGCAGTGACTAAAGTACTGAAATCTGATTGGTTGTTAGGTGTTAATACACATCATTGCTGTTTGCACCATCATTTTAATTTTAAATAAAGGCCATAGCGTGCATTTTTCTGTTATATAAAGCGCTGCTCATATGTGTTTGACTTGTGTCTTTCATTCAAAAGATTGCACAGTTTGTCACCATTTATTTTCCCCAACATGGTTTTGGTTATCTCTGGGCATTGTTCGGCTACAGCATTCAGAACCCTAGATGAATCAAAATATAAAGCAAATCTATCTGAAGACAAACAAAAACGCTGCCAATTTAAACTGTTAAAGAGCTTGCTGTCATGCCTTATTTCTCACTTGTAAGCATAAGTTTATGCAACTGACTAGTTGGGGGAAGTTACACCTGTTGGGTAAGTATTCTCCTTCTAGATAGTAGTATAAGCTTGTGGTATGCTACAGCAGTGGCCGCCACCTTTTGGATGTCACAGACCACTTATTTGGCGGACTCCGGACCATGCATGCACGGGGAGCCGTGTGCCACTCAAAGGGGAAGAGACTTCCCCCAGACTGACCTCATGATGATGGAACCCACCCACTTTCTGATCGTGAGTCTGAGCCTGTAATGGCAGAGTGGGCGGGTTGTGTCCCATCGCTCTGAGCCTTTGATCTGTTCGCTCAGGCAGCACTGGCCAAAGCTGCAGACCACCAGTTGACGACTGCTGTGCTACCGCACACATTGCATTGTGTGTATGGGTGGCATTCAAAATGGATGGAAACAAACTGCAGTGTGGTATGAGTGTTGTGTTGCAGTAACGCGCCGCAGCCTTAAAATTACCTATAATTACCAGAGTGCATTAAAACCTGTGTGGCTGAACTTTTTGCAGCAAGGTTATTGAGTAAAAAATGTTGACTTATCTAAATTTTTAAATCTGGACCCTTTATGGTTAGACTGACAACTGTGTGTTTGAAAAAAAGAGCTGGCATAATTTACAGTGGGAATCAACTGGCAATCCTAAACTGCTTACTTCTGCCCCATTTATTCTCAATGACTAGCTGGGGGGTGCAGTGCTACTTGTGCCATCTTACCTGAGAAAGCAGTTCAGGGGTGTGAGGAAGTGGTATCTCCACCGTGACCTTCCACCAGTCCTAAAATAGCCTTAATTCTGTCTGATTTAGACTACAGTGGTATGCAATACAAGCTGGATATTGTGGGATATTTTCTGAGGTTTTGTAGACCAGTGGTCAACTTTGTAACTAGACTCTAAACGTATGGATAAATGTTTGCTTGTGGAGTTCACAACTTGATGGGTCAGCTTGCTTTAGTGGCACAGGGGGACCTACTCTTTAGGTTATATTGTTTTGGCTGATCAGAATATATATTTCTTAGCACAGCTTTGTTACACATTTTAGTTATACAGCCACCTTCAGGAAAACTGGACACTAGGCACATAAATACTGGAATCCAGATCTTGTTTGCTAGGGCTGTGAATGAGATCGGTATATGATGCACCAAAGAGCCAAGTACCCTGAACACAAGACCCCTTCAAAAGCTGATTCTTAGAGATAGATTATTGATAAAAAATGTTCTAATCAGATCTCTGAGTAAAAAAAAAAATGCTCTGCATGAGAATCTCTAAAGCAGTGGTCCCCAACCTTTTGGTGCTCGCGGACCACTAAATCTACGGTCTGCGAAACTTCCCCCAAAGTGACGTTGTGATGCCAGAACCTGCCCACTCCATCGCAGGGCTTAACCTGAAATCGGAGAGTGGCCGGGTTGTGTGCAGAGACAACCTACCCTGTGCCTGCAATGCATACGGGAGGCGTGGCCCTGGCAGGTTCGTCTCCCCTAAGTGGCGTCCTGACCCCGCTGGGGGGGTGCACCAGCCAGAGCCGCGGACCACCGCTGGTCTCCGTGCTCTCAGACTGGGAGTTAGGGACCCCTGCTCTGAAGTGTTAGACTTAAAAAAATGCCCCATCCCAAGTCTGAATTTGTAGCTTTTGGTACTCCAGATCCTAGTACTTAAGGATGGGGCACAAACTCAGCCACCCACCTCCAACTCAAGGTGGTAGGGGGAGCTCTCCAGCCCTTCAGGAACAGGATTTCAAGAAATGTTACAAGTTTTCCTGAAAATAATAGCAATGATTGCTTAAGTAAACTATCAGGGGGAACCAAATCTAAAATGCATCTAAGAACCATGGTATTTATGTATCATCAGGTCATAGGAAACTTGGAGTCTTTTGTCAAGCAGAGTGGGTGGTCCACCCAGATATCTTTTAACTCCTAGTCAGTCGCTAGGTTCTCTGTCAGACTTGCAGACCACAGTGCATAACAGAAAGTGGGGACATTTTTTTTTTTTTCCAACCCTCAAGGACTAGATGCACTTGCTCGCAAGTGGGACTGCAAACTGACTTATGCTTTTCCACCAAAAGCTCAGCCTAGAACACTGCAAAATTATCCCAATAGTTCCTTATGGCTTAGGAGGATGTGGTTTTCTGCTCTTCATGTCCTATGTTCCTCCAATGACAGTACTTCAGGCTACGCCTTTGATTTCAAAGAAAGATCCTTTACCCGTACGGGCAGCACTGCTTATCTTCAACATAGCCATGGCTAAAGAGATTTTCCTTAGAAGACTCTAAAGTTTTGAATAGACATAAACCCACATCTGTTTGTTCTGGCCCTGTCTGTTCTGCCTTGGAACCTTTTTTCTGCTTTGGGAGTGTAAGTATGGCCAAAGAATGAGGGGGCAATGCTGCACCATTTTTTTTTTTACCCTTTTATGTAAAATGAAATTTCTGAGTTTAGGCACGCTTTAACATTGAGGAAAACTCAGGCAAATTGAATTTAAGGCATACAAGAGGCACTTTTAGCCTAAGCCTTTGATGTCAGTTGGCAGAGATTAACTATCAGGTTGATTGATTTAAAAAAAAAAGTGCACTTAGCTTCAAGTATACAAGTGGCACTTGTAGCCTTAGCCTAGGATTACAGTTTACAGAGTTTAGCTATGAAGCTAATTGGTTGAAAGCTAAATGCACCAAGTTTCAACCAATTAAGAGGCAGTTATAGTCTGAGCCAGGTGTTAATTGAGGACAGACTCCCCAGAACTCTGCTGTTATTGTATTATCCTAAATAAAATGATTGTATTTTCTTTCCTAATTTTTCTAACCTGAAGGTAAAACGACACTAATTGCCAGTCCAGTGCCTTTACTGGGCAGTAAAAGCAGACACCAGAATGGCAGTATGCAGACCTTAGCTTTGAAGCCGATTGGTTAAAAGATTTAATTGAATTTCAAGTAATAAAGAGATTATTTATAGTCATAGAACAATGAGATGCTGGTACTAGTGGAGTTATTTCTATTCACAATTAAATATGGTACCTTCCAATAGGATGATTGCCAACCCTTTTAGATATGGGAAAAAGCAAGAAGAAACAGAAAGGGTTTTTGTTTTTTTGAGCAAATAACGCGTCTCTAACAACCTGGAGGAAGCTGCGGCTGCAGCTCCCTGGACAGTTTTTCTGGTGATACAAGCAGGTATGAGACTCCATTTTACTGGAAAATACCCTTCATTATTCACTATATCGGATGGGTGGGCATTGAAGATAAAAAAAACCCTTCTTTTCCCCCTCTATTTTGTATTCTCTCCTTTGACATTCTCCTGCGACCAGGTGTAAGAAAAATATATTCAGCACCTAAGATACCACCTACTGACCCTATGATACCATACATCCTGGAGAACATAACGTGTAATAAAGTGCACAGTCACCCCTGAGGAAGCCCAATGAGGGCGAAACGCCTTGGGTGTTCTAAAGACTGGGAGTGTTTAAACCAGGCATGGGCAAACTGCTGCCCACGGGCCATATACGGCCCAATGGGGATGTTTCCCCGGCCCTTTGGGTGTTTCATGGCACTGGCCGGTGCCACCCCGAGCAGGGTCAAGAGAAGGACCCCGCCAAGGGGGTGTACTGGCCAGAGCCGCAGAACACGTCCCTGGATCTGAGCCTGCGATGGGAGAGATGGCGGGTTGGGTGCAGTTACACAACCCAGCCCACTCTTGGATCACAGGCTCTGAGCTTGCGATGGGAGAGTGGGCAGGCTGTGTCACTGCACATAACCCGCCCACTCTCCCATCACAGGCTCAGATCTGCGATGGGATAGTGGGTGGGGTTATGCCATCATGTCATTTTGTAAAAAATCTGTAGGGTCCTTTTGGCCCTTTGTGAACAGCCAAAGAATCCCGAAAGGGGGTCTTCAACCCCATGAAGGACTGCAGGATCCCAGAGAAGGACCTCTAAAGGGCAGCTGGATCCTGGAGGGGGTCCACAGCCCTTAAACAGGCTTGCAGGATCTCAGTGAGGGGCCTATGCCCTGGTAAGGACAGCAGTATCTTACAGGGGGTCCTAAGAAGGGCTTCAGGATTCAAACAGAACTCTCTGCCCTTTGAAGAACTGAAGGATACTACTGTAGATGTTACCCTAAGCCCTGTGAAGGGTTTTTGTGCTTAGTTCCATTAAGTGCAGCTCTAAATGTAGACCTGTCTGCTTTGGCTCAGCCTAGAAGTGCCTCTTATAAGCATGAATCTCAGTGTACTTATCGTATAACCAATAAGCTTCAAAGATAAGCTCTACATATGCTGCCATTCTGCTGTCTGCTAATACTGCCCGGTTTGCCATAAAGTCAAAAACATTAACACTGGAAATACAATCACAGGGAGCCTAAAGGGGCTTTTCTGAATAATACAGTAACAGCAGACTTTTTATTATTATTCAGTATTTATATAGCACCATCATATTGCGCAGCACTGTACAAATCCATAATCATGTCTCTAACTGTCCCTCAAATAAGCTCACATTCTAATACTACTCTTGGCACCTTTACTTTAGAGTTTGTAAATCGTACCGTAAAATCATAGGGCTGAAGACCCATGAAGAGACCTCTGTCCTGGGAATGGCAGTAGGAGCCCACAAAATCCCAGGGGCTTCTTCATTGCTTGAAATGCATCAAAAAAATTATTCTGATATTGCCAATACTTATTTCTGGTTGGTTCAAATTTCTAGACAGAGTAGCTTTCACGTTATATTAAGAGATAATGCTGCAAAATATATAAACATATTTTCGTGCATCAATGAACTTTCTTTTATATATACAGCCTATAAACTAATTCCTTATAGGGATCCAGTGTTTTTTTTTTTTTTTGTGGTCTCTTTCTGAGATTTTCAGCCTTTCAAAGAGCTGAGGACAGCTTTCAATTGTCACTAGAAATGAGAGTGTTGCCAAATCCAGCCTTTTGTCACCATAACAAGAAGAGAAGGGAAATCTTCCAATGGAATGTCCAAATAGTCTCCATCAATTCCTTTTTCATTAAGGTTTTATTAATGAGTAATGCCTATACATCAGATATCATGCATAGGTTTTCACTATGGCTATCTAATAAAAGAATTACATGCTGGTAGACCCTACAATTTGACCCCTATTAAACTGGTAGGAATTAGAATTGAGCATTTTATTGATTTTTTAGCTTTAGTTTTTTACAGCATGGGTGTTGGGGCTTTATTGAAAATGTTTGATATTATTAACATTATTATGCAAGAAAAGGGGAGGGATGGAGAGATAGTGGCTTTTAAATGGCAAATAAAGGTCTAACATAGCTTAAAATGCTTTATTCAGATCACTAAATTATCTTTTTGGAAACAACATTGGTAAAAAAGGCGATGAGAATTCTGGCCATGACTTTATAAAACACTCTCACAAATAAAGCATCCAGATATCGGTCACTAATATGCTAATGGTCTCTCAAGACATGTTTCCCCCTAATGGGCTTCCTCAGGGGATATCTGAGACCCTAAGAAATGACAATGATGAATATGTGTTTGTCCATAGTAGGATCATACCATAACTTTCATGGTATTGAAAGCATCCACATTATTGCAACAGGTATAAATATCTATGTATCATTGACTTCCATATTATTACAACAGGTCTATAAATCTATCAAGCACTGACTTCCACATTATTACAACAGGTATATATATCTATGTAGCATTGACCTAATTGATATATTGACCTCAGGGGTGAAAAAATGCAAGAGTAAATCTTCAGTGTACTTCAACCAAAGAGTAAGTCAAAGAAAATTTGGCAAGAAGAATTTGGCACAAGAAAGAAGACAAAAGGGTCTTACTTTGACGGTTATTTAATTAAAGTGATGATAATTGTCAATCAACTATTAATAGATAGAAGGGACATCACCAGTATCCTGAATTCTTTAAATAATCTATAGACCCGAAATTTGAAATAATTATGTTATTAATTGAAGATAAGTCCTATTTCAAATAGTTTAAATAAATATAAAATAATAAAGGAACTTACTGCGTTTAAGAGTGGATAAATGATTATGGAGATGGAGAAAGGGGGATATGATTTAAAGATTATATAGATCTTTAACCCTCTTTCTCTATCTTCACAATCATTTATCCACTCTTAAATGAAACGTGTCGGGAGAGACCATGAGCATATTATTGACTGATATCTGGATGCTGTATTTGTGAGAGTGTTTTATCAAGTCATGGCCAGTATTCTAATGGTCTTTTTACCAATGTTGTTTCCTAAAAAGATATTTTACTGAATTGAATAAAGCATTTTAAGCTATGTTAGACCTTTATTTGCCATAAAGAGCCACTATCTCTCTATCCTTCCCATTTTCTTGCATAACTTTGGCTCGGCATCCAGTTCAGTGGTATTTTCTCAAATTAGATATGCAGTAGGACAGTGTAATTTTTTTAATAGTTTTTTTTTTTTTAACCTGCCATGTTCAATTGACATTTGGTATTCCATGAGTAGAGCACAGTCTGGTATTAAAGAAAGGTACTGTTCTGTACCAAAAACATATTGAAAATTCCTGATACCTGAGTTTGGTCTTCTTTGGGTTAGTTAGGAATAGTCACCTAAGTCAATAGTCACACCTGTGTCCTTGACCAGTTTTGGTTTACAGATTTGCAGTGACACTATTGTTGGCAACGGAAGAATGCTCTACAGAATATGGGATGGTCTGCTCTAAAATAACACATTTTACCTCCCTAAACATTTCAAATGTTCTCCCTGTGTTTGTGTGAGTTTCCTCCCACATTCCAAAAACCTGCAGTTAGGTTAATTGGCTTCCCCCAAAATTGACCTTGGATTGTAATAATGACTGATGACTATGGTAGAGACATTAGATTGTGAGCTCTACTGAGAGACCGCTAGTGACATGACTATGGACTTTGTACAGTGCTACGTAACATACCGGCGCTATATAAGCACTGTATAATAATAATACTCTTTCTGCCTACTTGTCTGCATTGTAGAGAAGTCTTACTGTTGTATAAGCACAGACAACCACTAGAGGGAACCATGATGTTTTCTTTTTGATAAATGACTTTGGCCTATCCTAAAGTACAGCTATAGTCCTTGGTACATGATTTTATTTTTAATCATATATATATATATATAAATAATAATATATATGAATATATCATATTTACAAAGCAGCCACTGTGACAGTTACCAATCATTCATTTTATGTGAATCAGTCGTTGTACTTTAAAACACATGTACCGATGGTAAGAGACTTTGAATGCCTCCCCTGCTGATATTGTATTTCTACTTTTGTTTAATGTATACTTGAAGACCTTTAAATAAAGAATGTTATAAAAAACACATTTACCTGTACCAGGAAGATTCACCTGCAGTTTGGTAACATATTTTCTGGTCCAAATGCACAAAAGTTTAGCAGAAGGTTAAAAGATCTATAAAGACAAAAATCTCTGGGAACAACAAAACAGCACAAAATAATAAAAGTGTGAATCATAAAAACCAGATAAGGGGCAGAGAAGTAGGTTCTGGTATGGTAAAAGAAAGTTATGTAGATAAGAATGTACTGTTTTATAGTTGGAATTATAAAATAGTTTTATTTAATGGTGTTAGAGTTGGAACTATAAAACCAATTGTGATTTTGAAGCAGTGATATGGATTTTGAAAGTCCAAATCTCCCCCTCTCTTGAAATATTTTGAATATTTTTCAAGTTTCCTTTATGAACTAAAACATATATGTCCCATTATGTCCCATAAGTGTGCAAAAAGTCATGTTCCATGGTGCATCTGTGTCGGTAATTTTGGTTTTGTTTCTCTAATAAGAGGAGGACCCTGCCCAGGTAAAATTGGTAAAATTACAATCTAAGAGGTGGGGGATATAGCACACAATAATAGGGGGGAATATGGATTAGTGGGTAAGTAGTAAGAGGTTCTAGTGGCCGGGCTATGAATGATGACTCATTTAGTGTGATGGAAACTAGTGAGCTGTGTAGGATGCTGCATCAGTCAGTGGGTTTCCTATAAAAGGTGTGAAGTTTTTCATTTTTTAATGGATACTGTGGTGTCTAGAAAGTTCATACAGTTCAGACGTGTTTGAATAGCCCATTGTCTTTGTTACTGAGGGGTATTAAACAAAAGAAATGGTTATAGTGTACAGTAAAGTCAGGGAGACATATAACATCAAGAACAACATGATAGTAATCTGTGACACAAGGCAATCCCAAGTGATTCCATATCCATAATTTCTTCATAATGTGTTTTGTTAATTCCAGAATATTGTAAGGCTTGTTCAGGAAACCTGTTGCATCATATGGGAAGCCAGCAGTATTTCTAGCCAATAGTTTATTTACATTTTCTACAAGGGCTGAGATTTGTTCAGTGAGTGTATTCACACCTCCTATTGATCTGTCTGGATTTCCGGTCCTGCAGATCTTTGGCAGCATGTAGAAGTTTTCAATCTCTGGATTATTTAGAATTGCATTGTTAAACTCTGAATGTAGGTGAATTTCTTAGGAGACTTTTATTAGTTGTTGAGTAAAATCATTGGTGGGATCATGATCCAGTGTTTAAAGTGACATCTGCCAGTTGCCTCTTTCTGTCCTGTATATAATAATTTCTGTCCATAACAACCACTGCACCTTTTTTATCTGCTGGATGAATGGTAATGGCTTCATTATAAGTAACTCCTGCATAACCTTTTACTCTGATGGTGAAAGATTGTATACATTTTTCTTTTGTTGGGTGTATATCAAGGATGTTACTCTCAGTCTGAAACTCTATGTGTCCAATTTAGGGTTATTTCCTGCTTGAAGTGTGAAGATGCTGTTCTTCACCTTCTTATGGTTACATTCCATTATAATAGGATTGCTATGTTTGCTGTGGAAGTACTCCTTGAGCCCTCCTCTCCTAAAGAAATCTTTCATATCTGAGGACTGATATTTCTATTTCTGAAAGTTCTGATTTCTTATTCTTAGTTCTTCTGCTGTACCCAAATTTTCACTAAAATCAACATATGCCTTAAGTTTCTGGACCAACATTAAGAAGTTGTATATTTATTGTTTAATAATATTATTATTTATTTTTATTTTTGCAGTTGCTTTTGTACAGCTTTTTTTTTTTTCCGCTGGATTGTGTTAGTAGAATTCAGTGATGTGTTAGGATTTCAAAAACTTTTTTCCCCAGTTGAAACCCTTTTACTATACAGTTTGTGTTCAGACCCTCACTGGTACATTTGCAAAGAACTTCTGCATCTGGTAAGATGAATGTATGCGCGCACAGAATTTTTATCCAGAGTGCATTTGGTATGAGATTGCTCTTCTTGCATCTTGACAGAAAAAAATTGGGGCAGAACCCCTGAAAGCTTGTCCGAAAAATGTAACTGTTAGTGTAAAGAAAAATGATCACAGACAGTGGTTAACACTGTTGATGTTGCAAGTACACTAATGCAGCTACTATGACCTTAGTAGACCTAAACTCTAACATCAGACTTAGATATCTTTTCTCTCTATTAGATATGTATTCTCTCTCTTATTTGCACTGAAATATCAGTCCCCCTTAGTGGTGCTGGCTGTATTAGCTTGCATAAAACATTAATTATATGTATAGAAGCGTTCATCTTGTGTGTGGCAGGTTGACCTTGCCATCATCTTCTGATCTTCATCTCTTCCCACAGCCTTTTCTCACTGCTCAAGCATCATCACATGACAGGGTAAACGAGAGAAAAAAAGCATTCAACTTGCTGACCAATCAGGGCAATGAGAGAAGTTCTAAACCACTCTGCCTGCCCTGATTGGTCAGAAAGTTTAGAACTTTTTTTGTACCTGCAGTCTCCTCTTCACTGCTGGGCCCCTGGAGAACCCAGGGGGAGAGAACAGAGGAGATTTGTGACAGTTTAGATTTTAAGTTTTAGATTTAAACAAAAGTAAAACCTGGGGTTATATCATCTATAAATTGAAAATGCGAGTTTAGGTCTCTTTGCTTTAGGTTGGCATAATGTGCTTATAAAAATTCATTCATTTTTGAGAATAGTGCTCCCACTTTGCTGTAATAACCAAAACTAATATTCTTTCATGTTTACAGAACCTGGATATTGTCAGAAGTTACTGCTGATTTTGCAAAAGCAGAGGTGGTATTTAAGGCAATTATAGCTCTCAGAGGTTGGGTAGCAAGGTATGTGTTGTTTAAGTGAGGGCTGACATTAAAGTGGAACTAAACCCTGATATACTCACCTGTCCTTGTTCCATCACAGGGCACCACCATCTTCTTCCTTCTCTTCTTTCTTGCGCTCTTTGGCTACCTTGATTGGCCATGATGACATAACTTGTGCAGGTGCCACCATTCATTCAGTGACAGCAACCGCAGGGTAAGCCAGGATGTACTGGGTATCCTGACACCTCAAGTGAGTGATCAGAAAGGTAAGAATGCTTATTGTAGAAGGGACATCGCCTGTCCCTTTTTCTAGCAATAAAGCACTGCCTAATCTCAGTTAAAGCAAAACTGAGGGTAGCGTACTGTGGGAGTACCTGCTTCTGCTTTCTTTTGACTCTCCATAATATCCCATAACAAGTTTGCAAGAGCTTCTCCCTACACCAGCTTCTTTGTCCTTTGGCCTTAGAGCAGCTAGTTATAATATAGCTCCTGAACAAGTAGCTGTAAAAAAGCGTTTTATTTCTGCACAAGTGTTTAAAAACTCTGTTAAACTCTTGCTAGCAGCAACAGTTGAAGTCAATGGAGGTGGCAGAGGCAGCAAGTTGTCCTGAACACTACATGTACAAAAGAAAAAAAAAGCTAACTGAATTTTCATTTTAAATCAGCTAAATCCATTCTAAGTGCATCTAAACAAAACATTTGTTAAGTATTAAAATTTGTTTACTTAAAAATCAGCCACAGCCACAAGTAGAAAGTTCTGTCCCCTGCCAGCATACTGTGAAGACCCTTTTTTATGTGTGGAAGAGGTCTGGCGCACTTTCTTGCTAAGTTAAAATAAGAGTATTCCTATCAGATGTAAGCATGTGCTTTGCTGATTTCAGAGCTAAAGATTTGATTCCTAAGGAGGTGTGTTAGACATCTGCAGTTAACTACTTCCACACATAGAGCATGGGCCCTTCTCTTTACAATACTGCGGGAAGAGAAGCTTTTCCTTGCAGACTGGGCTGCTTTCTAAACAAAATATTTTGTATAACTTTGCATCCACTTTGATGTATCTGGAACATTTCTAACTGATTTAAACTGGGGATAACTGACCGCTAGATAGGCTTCAGGTTTACAGGTTTGCTAAATATCAGCATATTTTCAATGTCCTTCAGCAGATGACTTTGACATTGAACTGTAGCATTCTGCATGTAAACATGTTCCAATTACCCTGTCATATGTCCAGTAAAAATTCCACTAAGCTCTAAATTTTCTGACTGCAGTACACATGCATGCTACTAAGAAAATCTGCAATTTTAGCTTCCTCTTCCACAGTACAACCAAAACAGCACATACCACACATAACTAATAATGGGCTTAAGTCCTAAAAATGTTAAGTAACAACTTGAGAAACAAACATATGGCTAATAATATCAGTAAAGAGAGCTGGATATGCAGGTCAGCAGCCTATAGGTACAAGTTATATATGTCTAGGCTTTTTTAATATTATTACTCTTGCATGTACAAGGATGTTAAAATATTTGCTTAGTTTTAAACAGTTTTGTTAAATAACACGGGAAGCTGATGTTCCTAACATGGAGAGCTGATGGACAATACTAAAAACACCAGATAACGTTTTTACCTACTTTCATTGTGCTAGCAGTAGCAGACACCTTTACAATATTGTGTTTGTGCCAACCAAGTCCCCACATTATGTTGATTGACAAACCCACATACAACCTTCTGGTGCAGTTGTAGTGGATACAACCATCTACATTATTTTAAAAGTATGGGGTAGCCATAAATGTATGGTTTGCTGCTAAAATTATTATTCCACAGATGATCAAAAACTATTAGCTATTTGAAAATTCTCATTTACTGTTGTGGTGTTGCGTGGATGGTCATTTTGAGGCTTTGCACTTATTTCTGTCTATGCAGGCCAACCATGTTAAATACAGTGTTTTGTGTTCAAATGCATGCAAATTAGTATGTGTTATAAAGCACAGTCCAATTTGCTCCACCAGGGAAAAAAGTCCTTCCTCATTCAATAAGGGAATTGGATATTTCTTGGCTCAAAAGTCTATGATGTTATTACTATAATTGTTAATAGCTTGTTGTATTCAATGCATTGAAGGATGCATCCAGCTTTAATTTAATCAACTGAGCTGGCTAGAGCTAGTTCCTGGGGAACCTATTCCAAATTTTCACAGCCCTTACTGTAAGAAGTCCCCATCGTAGCCCTCCTTATACACAAAAAGTGTCTTGTTGCGCTGTGCAATGGCCTTAAAGTGAATAAATTTGCAGCAGTTTCACTATACATATATCTATTTACAGTATGTTTAGCATTCCTATACCCAAATAATTATTTGCCCTTCCTGACATTGATCTCTGCTGTTAGTTACTTAATTTAGTCTACATGGACGTTTTCCCCAGTGTTAAACCTAAGGATTTAAAAGCCCTTGTTCGAAATTCCCATGCATTCCAATGGGCTAATCTACACCAGGATGTTTCCTTGAGGCATGTTTACGAGCGTTATGTATAACGTTGCTTGCAACATTTAAAAAATTAAAATATTGAAAAAGTGAAATACACGGGTAAACTCTTCTATTGATTTTAATAGGCGTTTTTCCATGTTTATAGGCACTTAAAATGTAAATGCATTAAAAATGCATGGACAGGTGGAAAAACGCGGCATAGACGTTTTCTAGCGTTTTAAAGGCATATAAACGCAGAAGGAATGATCACATGCGCTTTTAAAAAATGTCCCTGTAGACCAGCCTAAAAAAAGTATTTACATCATGGTCAAACCCCAAAACATCACTACCCATTTAAGTATAACTCCTTTTTCTTCACCTCCCACGCTCATATTACCAGGCTAGCAAAATCTTGAATGCCCTTCATGGAGTTGCCAATTTGTAACATATTTACCAAAATGCTTTGGGTATGGTGGGTCAGGCACCAGGTAATTCCTTTTGAATAAAACATTCAAAACAGAGTAAAACATGTGCTTCAATATAATGTTTGCAATAACTTTAATTTACCGTTTGATACATGTAACACACAGCCTTAAAGCTGGCTTGACATCGGAATTGTGCAGTTCTTGATACAGCAGACCAAAGAATGGGAGAAGAGGTGCAGGAAGCCAATTAGTTGCATTGCAGTGCAAGGAGTACACATTGATAGAAAGAGAAAGCACAGTGAAAAATATAAAGTAATCATAAGTGCTACTTAACAGACTGGTGGAGAGACAAGAACTGTGGTACTGAGGAAAAAACAAGCCTCCTATCCCACTTCTCCAGACTGTACTGTGGCAGAGATTTGTAAATTTAGGACCAGGATGGAAAAAAATACAAAATTCTTAGGCAGGTAAAATAACTTTATATCTATTTTATCTGTATATTTAGATCTCCTCTTCCTAAAAATTCTACCTCCTTGTTTGTTTTACTAGGTCTCTATTAGCATTTTTTACAGTTTTTCCTATCTCACTGAGCTGACTTGTAACAACTTTATTCCAAAGTAGTGGTGGAAAATGAGCCCTGGATTGGTGACACCTCCAAATAATTCAAAGGCAGGGAAGACCTAACCAGGTTATGGGTGATCACAAAAGCTTTTTAAGATGCCATACACTGAGTAGTTAGGTGTAGACATATTTTTAGGTCTATGGAATTTGGAAAACAACAAAGCAAGCAATAAAACACAGCAAACCTGCGAATGTCATAGTAAGCCATAGGAACGCATGCAGGCAATATGGCGTCCTTTCTCTTTTAATAGAAAAGATGATACCAAGTGTACTCCTTCTGTTCCTGATTTGTAAAGTATGGAGCGGATTACAAAAATTTCACATAAAAGGAAAACAATGCAGGAATGTAGCATTCTGAGGACTTTGGAATAAATGTGTGTGTCATCTCTTTCTGTAGAGATGCCTGGAATCTTTACTGGTATGTGACATGTTTATGACTTGTGTAAGGAACGTGAAGTCTGGATACTGTCTTTGAGGAAATGTTTTCAGTGATTTTTAATAGTTCCAACATCAACCTTTTAACTGGTAGTTTCATAAGAAAATCATACAGTGTATGTGTGACATCCACACTGTGGTTGTGTGGCTCCTGGCAATGGCGAATTGCATTGGTTTCTGGGTTATCAGTATCAACTACACTGTAATTTTCTGTCTTCTCTGGATGCAAAACCAAGATCATTCATCATGTACTAATTCAGCCTTTTCAAATTACAAAGAAAAATGATTCCATAATTACACAGTTGTTTGAAGAATTAAGTACACCCATGGGAATCGTGGATTTTTAAATACATTTAAACAGGACAACATTGGATCTTTCAAACAACTTCAACCAATGAAAATGAAATTCTTGAACAGATGACACAAAATGTTACATAGTGTACTTATTATTCTAATCATCTTAGCATTCCTAAGTAACGTTTTCAACATTTGGTGTCAAAGTATCTACTGTATATATAGAAAATTTTTTTACCAAGAGTTGTTAGGCCACAGTAACAGTGACCATGTTTAACTAAAAACAAAGATAACATTTAAACAACTTCCTACTAATCTAAAAAAATGTGGTGGAAATGTTATAGTATGGGGTTGCTTTGCTGCTTTAAGGCCTGGACTGCTTGTGGTCAACGAGCCAAATAAAAATGTGCATCATATCAAAGTTGATGAGCGAATGAGGACATCTGTCCAAAGACTGAAGTTAAAATAGAAACCAATATTTAAACACAATAATGATCCTAAAGAGGAACTAAACTCAAAAGTTCCCCATAAGTTCCCCACAAAAATACACTTACCTTCAATCCCACAGGGCAGTCTGATTCATCCGGAGGTCTCTTCTATCGGGTCCTCCGTCATCCCGGAATCCTTGGGCCGGCGCACCGGGCGGCACCATCTTCTCCTCTTCTTCCAGGTTGTTGATCCTATGTCACCCAACCCAGGCGTGATCGGGTGAGGTAGATGGGAAAAAAAATTGCCGATTTCACTGCGCATGTGTGAGATCAGCAATTTTTGTTCCTTTTGACAAAAGGGCACCTGAGAGCATGCCTGAGATGCTCGGGCATGTGCAGAAGGGGCACCCAGAAGCCTCCCGAGATGCGTGTCTTTTGGCTACATGTCTCCTCGTTGCATTTTGTTTACACTCTAAACTGCACAGGATTGCTTTCTTCATAGAAGTCCACCATAAAGCCAGCGGTGAAGATGGTGGCTCCCATACCTGCAGTGATGACAGGTCCGGGACCTGCAAAACTGCATGGCTACAGTAGACGGTAAGTATGTGTCAATAACTGAGGACAGTGCAATAGCTTCAATAGCTGGGCAGTATAATATAGACAGCAGAGACTCCCTACATATAGTTTAATAATTATTAGGTTGACACAGAGTTAATAGTTGATGAAATAATAAGTTGACACAGTTACACTATTTTAGAAGTTTATATTCTGCTTGTAAAAAGGTTTAATTTATGAAATAGAATGATAATCAAAATATGAAATAAATATATCAATATCAAATAAATAGTGAAATTCACATGAAAACAAGGTAGTGTTAAAGTAAGCCTAGAGCAACAGTGACTTTATATTAGTTGTCAGATGAAATGAAAACACGATTCGTATGGATAATACAGTCTGTGTGCAATTTATTATGTTTTGCTCTGGTCATACACCCTTAACAAACAGCAAGCATTTAAAAAAAGTCAAACTGCACCAAACTAATGGCAAAAGTACAAAATGGTAAAACAAAAAGACAATTAGGCAATATGTTCTGTATAGGGTGACATTGATGTAATCACAATCTCTCCATGCCTAGTAATGCCTGAGTAAATACACAGCTGTATTTAGTGTAGATATTAACAAGGTTGTTTTTTTAGGTATTTACTTTTCTTTTATCTTCATAGCAAACCGCTTTGAGGAATAGACTGCTAAACTGACAGTAGGATCCCAAAGGTGATAATATAACCTGTCAGATTCTAGTGCTTATGTTAGACATATACTATGCAATTTTCTCGCCATCGTTTATCACAATAGTATGAAATATTTAAATCAGTTCTTGTTATCATCTACCAAGTCAAAATCAAGTATTTGATGTACCACTCACCTAATAATTAAATTACAAACAATTTTACCTTTATATCTAAGTGAAATAGAGCTCTCCAAGAGCCACTGTGTGAAACTGCACAATTGGCAGCTCCTGAGAGCACAGCAAAATGTCGGGAGAGACAAACCACATAGCGGGCATCAAATTTGCACATGGCTATGGCCCCTATGTAAATCCTAAACAGCAAACTGGCAGCGAAAAAGCCAGAACAGTTTCGAGAACCATGTTGCAATCTGCCAGAGCTGCGTGCAAAAAACGGTCCCCTGTATGCTCCTCTTAATTTAAAGTGGAACTATTACTAAAAAAAAGTAACACTTTTGCAGGTGGAAAGCCGTTGATCCCTCTGTGATCCTAGTCTAGTTTGTCCCGTGCTGTCCTGTCTTTCATCTTTGTTCTGGCACAGGCTGTACTTCAGATGCCACCATCTTCTTCCTCCTCTTCTGGGTTCTTCTTTCTATGTTTCCTGATCTTGCACTTTCCAGTTGTAAGATATACCTTCTGAAAAAAAAAAAGAGATTGGCACTTTTTTTTATATTAGAGGAAAGCCCACTCTGTCCACATACAGAGTGGTATGCCCTTAAAATGTCAAAAAAATAGTAAAAAAAACATAATATTCTATCTGTCCTTTTATACAAAGTAAAAAATGTGATGAAAGGTCTGCCTTTAATGAGAGCTGTCCAGGGTTGAGCCTGTTGAAGAATGCAGTGGCTCACCATAGTTTTGAAATAGTCCATTATGGTTAAAAATGGAAAATGTTTTAAATCTCATTGATGAAAAAAGTCAAAGCAATTTTTGGAGAACATTTGTTAAAATCCACACTAAATACAGCTGCGTGCCCAAATGTGTCGTAAATATGATTGAAAATGAAATTGTTTTGATATATTCAACATTTTTGTCTAGGTGCCTAGTAGATTCTCTCTACAAAAAACATTTTAAATTTACTTGTATTTCTAGGTAATTAGGTAAGTAGGGTAAAATAGTACCTTGCATATACAAAAATGTTATTTTATTTTTTTGGAATTACAAGGCAGACCTTATTCTCTATAAAATGTAACCCATATCTACTGCTTGCAGTTAGTAGGTAGCATGTGGCTTCCCTGAAAGTTCCAATTGTCCATATATCAGGGGTACCTTCCCTCAGCCCTCATTTGATATAGCTACCTACATTATCTCTCGCTGCTTTCCTATGACCACAAATCCTAAATTTAGTAATAAAAGAAGAGGGGGTTGCGGAAAACAATATAGTCACTATTACTTCTTAAAGTAATGTTTACTCCAGGTCAGTGATTTAGAATGAGGAGGCAAAACAGCTGGAAAGTGTACCCACTAAAAAAGTGCAATTGAAGGGTCTGAGTGCGCCCTCTAGGGGCCAAGCCACACTTTCCAATTGCCTGGGTGGCTTTTTCAGAAATCTGCCCCTGTACATAAGGATGCAATAAAAGACACTGAGGTGGGTAGGGACATAAAAAAAAAATCGATGACTTGCCAATTCACACAGCACCACCCTATGGAACTACTAACAGAACTTTGATCTGCTATCCCCTAGATAGTTGATTTCTTGCTTCAGTTTCCACAACCTCAATAACCATATACCACTTCTGTAAATAGATTTTCTTGCAAGTAGCAAAATTGTGTATGTTGGTTAGTAAGTAAAATAAATGGAGACCATTATTGCAGTTTCCTGTTGAAAATATTGGTTTCTATACTCTTTCTGACTGGGACTATTATGTACACCAGGACCAATAACTTTGACTTTACTGCATACACACTTTTTCAGGCTCAGTAATTCATTCATTCAGGAAAGCATTAAAACCTGAGCCCAGCAGTCAACCAGTATATTTGTAATGACAGCTCCCATAATTCCCTCATTTCAGATCTTCTTAAAGTGTATGTATAGCTGATTTTTTTGTTTTGGATAAATAAGGTAAGGAATTGCTGCTTTTGTACTATTGGGGAGATTTCACTTGACTCCCTGTCATAGCGATGCAACAGGACATGAAAGAAAGTTCCTATCTTATGGTTCTATTTATAAAAAAGGGAATCAGATATTACCTAGTGGAAATCTTCCAGGTTGATGTGTTTCAATGGCAGGAGATGTCTGAACCTACACAATAACAAAGGTTCATCAATTTATTTTTCTGTAACTTTGATAAAGGGTTATCCTAGCATAAGTGCCCTCCGAGCACTGAATCAAAATCTACTCTTGTTCAAAAGAGGAAAGGCATGGTCAATACAATAAAATGGAAGGGATTATTTATTTTTATAGAAGCAAATGCAAAATTCTTGTTGTTCACTTATGGACATTTTACAGCACAATTTGGTACAGACAGATCACTGAGAGTTAATGCTTACAGTCCACACTCTGCTGTGCTCAGCATATTTTGGATTTGTGGAACAATGCCAGGGGATTTTCAGCCTAAGCCGAAATGGAGCTCAGTAGGCTTTGGACATAGCCTTTGGACTCTGTAAAGTAAACACATTTTTCAATCATCAAAACGCACATTTTTCTCCCTTCTAGTTGTTTGTTGAAAAGCTGATAATCTTTTGCAAGCTCAGGAGCAAAAGTCTTATCCAATAAAGAAATAGTGAGGGTTAATCAGAATGGCAGGGTCTAGGAATGGCATGTAAATGTAGAATTAAACAGAAGAAGCATGTTACAGAGGAAGAGTAGATAGATCGTATGAAGGAGGCAGATAGAAAAAATCATGAAATGTAATACCTAAGGCTACAAGAAAAAATTATGATTCATTGAAAAAATAAAGAATACGATGTACAAAGAATGTTACAGAGGAAGAGTAGATAGATCGTATGAAGGAGGCAGATAGAAAAAATCATGAAATGTAATACCTAAGGCTACAAGAAAAAATTATGATTCATTGAAAAAATAAAGAATACAATGTACAAAGAATGGGGAAAGGGAGTGGGGGCGGCAATATGTGTGATTCAGCATTTCCCAGGAAGTGTACAAGCAGAGAACTCTGGGGTATGGTAGTTCACTAGTACTTGTTGGAAAAACAAATATAGAAATTCCATGTTCAGCACATCCTTCCAAACTGACATATTTATGTACAATTTACAAATAGAAAGTATATAACTAGAAGAAAAAAGGAAAAAGCTAAATGGTAAGTAATACTACAATTTCCTTCTGTGACCAATACTTAGATAACAGAGAAGATGTAGGAAGATATTTTCATAGATGCCTATATTGTGGATAATATAGAAAGTGACTTTACAAGCCCTATGAAAATACCAGTTGCTTGGCTGTAATGTGGATGTGTGTTTTTATGTATCTGAGTCATTGAACGCAATTATAAAGTTCAGCTAATCTAACTCCACTTTCACTTGTGGCCAATTCATGTATGAAAATGATGTAAATAGAAAACCTGATAGCTGTTCATTTTCTTGTGGCATATAATGTTGCTGAATCTAGACCTGACCAACGAAAGCAACCCAAAATTATAACACTGCCCCCACAGACTTGGGGACTTTTTTTCTGGCCAGGCAGTGAACTTTCTGATGGTTTTTCTGTAGTCAGATAAAGTAGTGCCCAGTGACTGCTAATGCTAAAAATGATTTTGGTTTGGGCCAAGTGTGTAATGGAAGATTTTTAGTTCAGCAGACCAGCAATATACAGCAAAGAAGTGTACAACTTTATGAAGCACTCTCGTCTTTGATCTAGTGTACAGTTGCTGATTACCAAAGATTTTCATTTCTTACACATATTTGAGTGTTTTTGAGTACAGTTCACTAGTATGAAAACAATTCAAGTGTAAAGATGAAAATGATTACAAATGGCCAATAGATGCTAGCTCAAGTACAATAAACAAGGCAAACAATTTGTTTGGCCTCCTCTAAAGAACTGACGTGTATTTGCTTTTTGTTACTACATTTTGCACAAGGTTACTGCTGTTTAGACTGCTTTTATTCTAATTCTATATCATTGATATTTTTCTATGACATTGCAATCGCTGAGCTTGATGTGTACTCCATGCTCTTAAAATGGAGAATATTTCAGAAATTTTAGATCTGTCTCACAACATCATTACTACTTTATTCATTGCTACATTGCTAAATGACTTTAGGAGTTTACATTATAAGAAAGTGTTTGCTGCTTTGACTGTTGAATTGGGCACGGTACTAGGCTTCTCATGATCTCTCTTGTCCAAACCTGCTCAGGAAAACAATCTTCCAGCATGGATTTTTCCCAAGATAGCCAATACCTACATAACTTTATCCTCCCCTTTTTATGGGCACATCCTGAATCTTTGTCTTTTGACATACTGTACATGTCAATTTATTCAAAAGGCATACCTTCTAAAACCCATTCTGTATGCACAGTGTCAACCGGCTAACTGGCAAAAAACAAGCACATTTTCTGGGTAAAAGCATATCAGTCATAAACCCTCCTTACTCTCCAAGAATCCATGTACTAAGCAAAGGTAAATCACAAACTAACTCCTACAAGTTGGGGACATCTAGCTGAGGTTATAATAATACACATAAATAGGACAACAAGGACACATCAAGTGTGATAAATGGCAAATAATAAACACAGAACATGTAGAGCTCACCTTCTCTTCCTGCTATGAGAAGGTCATCTTACCCTTAACTGTTTTGGTATAATACTACTCATCTCAGTTGACATTTCAAAGTTGTCCTCCCACTCAGAATTTGGTCATATTTGTGACACTTTCACAAAATGTCAACATTATTATTTTTTTGAAGGCCAAAATTAGCCTGAAATATTTTTATGATTTATAGTTTGCTTTGTTTATTTGTCACATAGTTTTAACAATTCTAGTTTGTAATCATTCATGTAAAATAAAAAATGGATCACTTGGCGTAAAAGGCAGAACAGTCTACAGATGTGAAATGTAGTGGATAAATGTATTCTGGATTGTATCCAAAAGACTAACCAGTAAGGAGTGTGAGACTTGGCATTGGATCTGAGTGGGAAACCTCACTTCATCCAGTAGAGCATCTCACTTCATTCAAACTGAAACAAAATATTCATCATAGTAACCTTTTCTTTTCCCACTAGTCTTGCTTTTATTGCTTGTATCGTTTGCTTCATGGAAAAAGTCCAGACAAAACACAAAATTTAAAACTAATTATAATATGTAGACAGTTATTTACCCTTTTCTGCATTTGTTCTTGAATGCTTTGTTTATTAAGAAATAAAATCTGTTGTATATCAATTTGATGTCTGAAAGCGCCTATCAAAGATACTTAAAAATTGTGCAAACAGCTAGATATTTCTGATGATAAATGTTGCTCAGAAAGTGAACATTTATACCTATCATTCATTTTCTCATGAACACTGTTCATGATAAATACTTCAAGTAAACTCATTAGCTAGCATTTTCTCAATTTTCAGACACAACGCAGGTTGGAGGATGTTTGACAAGAATGGAACCTTGAAATAGATGTATTATGGAAACCAAGCACAAGGTGAATAAAAGTCATACATGGACCCCATGTATAATAGTGCCTGATATGAGGATGAGATAGTTCTCACGATTAGTATGAGGGGGTGCTGGGAAGTTCCTGGCTTTGCCCAGAAAATAGAGCGCCAGAGTTATGAAATACCTTTCATCAACATATTCCCCCATATTTATACAGAGCCAAGAGAATGAATTACACTTGGGATCATGGTTCCACAACTTTCCTCTTGTCTCACGTGCACCCATGATTCTTCATTGCAAATACTTCATTGTAGAGTATCTGTCTTGCCTCTGTCTACTGTTGGATGTGGATGTCAAAAAATTGTCAGAAAACGCTATACACTAGTCAGATTTTTGCCAAAGACAAGAACAATTCATCTTGAGCAACTAATATCTGATGTGTGCCGAGCCATTTATCTAACGTAGTGTGTACATAGCTTTAGACATCAGAATTTATTACTTTTCTCCTTTGAATCCAAGTAGGCACACATTGGCTTCTGTATCTAACTTGGCATTGTGTTTTGTTGCATTTCTTTGAATGCAGCATGTTGTTTTGGTAATGTCTTGGCATTGCAAGGAAAACAGGGTAGACATAGCCTTTTGTGTTGGTGTGTTTGATGTGTGCTGCCTTCAAATGTAAAAACCTGGGTTTTACAGCAACATCTATGTACCGGTAAGTCTAAAATGAAACCTGTATCTCTGAAGTTAGTTCTGGTCAATATACTTGTTTCAGGCCAGTAACTAAAACCCAGTAAAGCAAATGAAATGTCATCATAGCCAACCTGCATTTGTATAAAGAGTGGTCAGCAACAACAGCTTATATATTCCATCAATAATGTTTTTTTTAAAGTATGTACATTCTTCATGGGCTACTATTGCAGAACTCCTTCTGGAAATGCTAGTTTTCAACTCTTGTATAGCATTTATTTGTGGTCAATATATAACCTGCCCAGTTTAGATCAGCCTTTCCCAACCAAGGTTTGGTGGAAGTCTAGGGTTCCTCATGAGCATGCTAGGCAGCTCTTTGAACAGTGAGCTATGGTGAATCTCCTACATACACCAATGCAAAGAAGACACTTCTACACCAGTGGATGCCATTATTTATGCAGTCTGCATAGTCTGCATTGCTGTTTTGTTATTATCCTATTCATTTGAAATTCCAGAATATCAATATATGTAAAATCTTGTGGTATGGATCAGGGGAGTATAAATAATGATATACTCTGGGTGTCAAATATGCAAGGTTTCCCATATTTTTTATTCTTCATCTACAAATTAGTGGTTCTGCTAACATACTGGGAACTGGAGAGAGGTTTATTTTTTTCAGGTTCCCCTGAGACCTGAAAAAAATTCAGGGATACCCCCCTAAAAAAAAACTGATGGCTCTATGATACTATGGCCAGATTCTTTCTCCACTGGGAATAAGTTGAAG
Organism: Pyxicephalus adspersus; assembly: GCF_032062135.1. Taxonomy (NCBI): domain Eukaryota; kingdom Metazoa; phylum Chordata; class Amphibia; order Anura; family Pyxicephalidae; genus Pyxicephalus; species Pyxicephalus adspersus. The sequence goes on along the minus strand of NC_092858.1, from coordinate 97,167,746 downwards.
CTAGGCACAGTCTGAAATCTAGTAGTTCAGAAAAGCCAAATTAGAGAGGGGCACAGAAGGGGTGTTCTGGCTATTCATTAATTCATCCATTGTGAACACTGACACCTTCTGATGAAGCATATTGCAGTAAAAAGAGATAAAGCAAAAGTAATGAGATTTTAATCTTCTATAAAACATGACATTGCATTCTTAAAAATGCACTGTATTCCTGTGAAACTAATCTCACGTGTTGTGTTGTACATGTTGTCACTTTTTAAATATTACTTTTGTTAGAAAACTTTCTATAGATGAAGGGTTGTTGGAATGGGTGACTCTTGCATCCCCCATGCTTCAGCCCACACTAATCTGCCAGCCACACGCTTTAAATATACATTATTTCTCTGCTGAGCTGAGGCCCAGGGAACCAACTGATTTTTTTTTTCTTTTGACTAAAGAATGAGATGCCTGTTTAGCATTAGGAACGCAGGAAATAGGTCTGGAACTGTGACGCATTAACAGCTAAAGCCTCTCTCGCTGCTTGAATTAACAGTTTTACTGCCAGTCAAAGCTAGGAAGCAATAAACTTTAGGTATTTTAAGTGCATTTTTTCAATACATTGCAATTATTATTATTATTATTATTATACAGTATTTTTATAGCGCCATCATATTACGCAGCGCTGTACATAGTCCATAGTCGTGTCACTAACTGTCCCTCAAAGGAGCTCACAATCTAATGTCCCTACCATAGTCATATGTCATTAATGTAGTCTAAGGTCAATTGTTAGGGAGAAGCCAATTAACCTAACTGCATGTTTTTGGGATTGCAATATATCAGGTCATAATAACTTATTAATAAGAGCTGCAAAAATAAATGAAAAATGAACAGAGCACTTCTTTTTAAATATCTGAAAATGTATAAAAGTCTGTGGATTTTTTCTTTTACAGTTTTTATGCAGTTCAATCATATTAATCTACTCTACATTTATTTCATATGTAGCATCCAGAAGTGAAATCCTTTTTGGTGGTTAGATATGATTTGGACTGGTCTATGCATATAAGGCTGGGTAAGTCAGGCTCATTGCATATTTGTTTCAGGTTAGCAGCCTCTATGTAGTCCAAGAGCCTGTCTGATTATTATAATGTATATTGACCGTACAGAAAGGTGTTCCTGGTACATGGATCATGTAATTCAAAAGTTGATTGTACAGCGTGTCCTTTAGTCACTTCTAATGGTTACTATATTAATTTTTTATTTACTAGTTGACTATTAGATTCATTTACTTCCCCTATGCTAAGAAACACATCATAACAGAGAAGATCTGATTCAGGAAAGAAAAAAGTCCCCTGCCATGTTTAACACATTGCTCTGTCAAAGCTGTGCTGTCAAATCAATTTAAAGGACAATTTAGATAGACGGTCTGGCACTGGGTGGCTTATTAAAGCAGACTAGTTTTTTGGATTTCTTGCAACTTCCTAATTGCACATCACATGTGTGCATGTATATATATATATATATATATATATATATATATATATATATAATGTTATGACATGTTTCAGACTTACTACAGACTCCTCGGATATAATCATTATGTATCCCACAAATCTTCATTCTGAAGCACTTGAGTTATGCTATGTTTTTTTTTCCATCTCTGTTGATAACATTTGAGCATCATAGGTGTGCCACATATGAGGGACCATTTTTTGTTGCAGTTGGAAATTTGCTGTGATTTCTGTAGACCCTCTTTTCAAAATGGATTCTGCTTTTCCATTAGACCTGGATTTTTTCTTTATTTGACCATTGTAGAAAATGCTGGTTAACAGAAATGAAAGCAGAGTGATACACTCTTATGACACACAGTATAACACATGACTGACATGCGGTAGTTATTAAATATGTTTGTGTTTTTTTTCTAGGAACTAAACAGACTTCTGTCATAAAGAAAGCCATTTGTTGATTCTCGTATCTTGTGGGAGATAGAATTGTAATGTTGGTAGAAACTCCTTGTACAGTAAAGTGTTTTTATTACTTTCCTTGTCTCTAATAGAAACCTATTCAATAAACATATGATTTTTATGATAAACAGTAGAATAGAAGGCTAGAATTTGTATGTTGCTTTTGGTTAGAGAGACATCAATTCTCTTTACTTCCTTCCCTGGTGTAGGAAAGAAATCCCCCTACAGACAGTAATTCTATCAGAAGCTCTATGTTTTCAGCACTCTATTAAAGAAACAAAAAGACTTTGGGTGGAGTTTGGCCTTAGCTTTAAATATTTTGCCACTTCGGTTCATGATATAGCTTTCTTTGTTAACATACCCACTCTACAAGGACACAAGAAGGTTTTTCTTCCAAAGACAGCTAAATATATTGCAGAGGGCAGGTTTAACTGAATCTGTTTCTAAATAGGTGACAAAAGCTCCTAGTGTCACCTCTGACACCTGCTGTGTCTATGACTAGCTCCTTGTTTCTAGTAATGACTTTCCAAAGCAAATGAGTTTTGTCACTGGAACTCCTGTCACTTAATGTCTTCTGTCACCTGTCTTAGTCACAAAGTGTTTTTCCATGTTCCAGCTAGTCTTTTTATTTTATTACCAACAACAGATGTGCAGGTAAATAGACATACAAACTTTGCTTATAATTTTATTAGTCCTAAAAATTATACAAAACCTTCAATTCTTCAAAACTCTATTCTATGTTTATTTAAAAAAGCAGAATAAAGAGGGTGAAAAGATTATCAGGCCTTGAAGAGGTTGAAAGATATTTTACTTGGCTCAAAAACTCATTGTGCGCAGTAGTCTTAGAGATACTGTTCCAGACTATGGAGACATTTATTTTCAATGTTTCCAAGTAGGAAGCCCATTGACTGCATATTAAAGTTCACACGTTTAGGGTTGTTTACTAACTCTTAGATTGTAAGCTTTTCTGGCCTCTCCTCCTCCCCTGTCATTGTTTATTTCTTTCTCTCATTTGCAACACCTATTTAATGTACAGTGACATGTAATATGTTGGCGCTATATAAAACTGTTTATTAATCATAATATTAATAATTCACAACTTTAAAGTCTACAATGCTGCACAAAGCTATAGAGGGTGATCACATATAGCGATGGTTGCTATTCAATTCCATGTTTTGTATATCCTCAATGCTTTTAGTACTTTATTACTAACAATTGTATTGGTGATGACCAATCATATGTAACTAAAGCCTATCTATTAAAAATGTGCATGAAAAAAAGCACAATGGGCCTGATTTATTAACGCTCTCCAAGGCTAAGGAGGATGCACTTTACTCAGTGAAGCTGGGTGATCCAACAAACCTGGAATGGATCTGGTCCAAAATTCAAAACATTTGCTAACAAATAGTAAATTATTTTGAAGAAATCCATTCCAGGTTTGGTGGATCACTCAGCATCACTGATAAACGTGTATCTTCTCCAGCCTTGTTGAGGTTTAATAAATGGGGCCCAATGTTCCAAACAGCAGTCATTAAACAAGAACAGGCAATTCTGGGATCATTTGTTGTATGCAATAAATGATGCTGTTAAGCGTCTTATCCTGCAAGGTTGTGTTTGAGCATATCATGTGTCCTGATCGGTCAAGGTCACTTTTTAAAGACAATCAGCTCCCCTCTCAAACTGCCTATTCTAAAGATTCACCATAATTCTACCTGCCCTGAGTTTGTTTGTTCTCTCAAGTACACCTTTTATGAGAGGAGTATGAAGTTTTTCATTGCTGGCCTTCTACTGTAAATAATAGTTGTCTGTGTCTGTATTGGATACTAAAAGTCACAGTTAGGTACAATCATTGTCGCTGATAAGTGATCATTTTGGATGTCAGTTTTAGGAGTTCTGTGTAGATAGTCTGATTGGCTCTTGCTGAGCTTTATTTCTGTTCTATGGAAGCACCTTCCGTGTGCACTACAATAATTCTTGTTAACGGTTGGTTGTGTAGTGATGAGAACGACAGATTTCTACACAATGTTGTGGGATACCTATACTAACCCTTGAGTTAACCCTGCAATTAATTTCTAAAATGTTGCAAGGAGCATTATCTATAACGCTCAAAAACGTGCCTCAAGAAAACACCCTGGTGTAGATTAGCCCATTAGAATGCATTGGAATTTCAAACGTGGGCTTTTAAAGCCTCAGGTTAAACTCTGGGGAAACAGTCTATGTAGACCAGGGGTGTCAAACTCTGGCCCGCAAGGTCATTTTTTTTGGCCCCTCAATGAATTCTGAAAATTAATTAGATCTAGACCCCCCCCCTACTACTGCGTATTGCAGCGATTGATGCTGCTACTACAATTCCCGACATCACTCACATCTATAGACCAGCAGCCTATGCGTAGCCCCGCATTGTTGTTCTGTTTTATTTACTGTTCTTTAGACGCAAGTAATGCTGGGAATTGTAGTCTTGGCATCACTCGCGTCTATGGAACGGCAGGTTCATTGATAAAAGTGTATCCTCTCCGAGTCTGATTTAGTGCCATAGCATGGGGCAAAACTTTAAAAATTTAAAAATAAAAAAATGTTTTTGTCCTTTTCATAGCTATTACCATTATGAAGACTATGGAAATTTGAGTTTATATAACTTGAGTTGCTATAAACATGCACCCAAGTCCTCAAAAGGGACAAGAGATGCAAGGGTCCTGGAAGTGATGGCAGAGTAAGAAAAAAAGAGGTTTCAATGGCTTTTTTTAATGGCAAACAGAAAGGAAGGGATAGGTGCTTATTTTTTATGCGTTCAGATAGACATTTTTAAGATACCAGCTCAGGGCCTTCATACTGACCCTGGTTTCACTACCTGTCCTGCATAGTTATTGATATGGAACAAGTGTTCAGTTTTTACTTTTCATAACTTCATGCCTCATCTAGGTCAGTGACTCACTAAAATGTCAGGATATGGATGACAGTCCAAAGGCCTGTATCATTTGAATATAAGTCATCAATGGCAGCTCCTATATTTCTATCCTCACAGGTTTCCTTTAAAGGGATTTTCCATTTGGCATTCATTGCTAACCAGTGAGAAAACAAACTCATGCATAACAGCATTTTTTTCTGAATTTCCTCTGTATAAATCTGGTTGTGGACTTTAAAACAGCATATAAAAACCACAGAAAATCTGTGAAACATTAAAACGCCAATTTTTTAAGAAAAAAAATACAATCAAAAAGCAGTGGGTTCTTTCTTTCCCACAGCAGTTTTTTAGTAATTCTTTTTTCATTGGTTTCCCCTTGTAACTAAAAGGTTACATAAATGGCAGGATGTTGGTAATCTGTGGAGGAAGGATCAGCGTAGGAGGAGAAGGCGTTAACCCTGCAAGTTATTTCTGAGCTGACTGATGGTTTGTGGACACTTAGAATTAATCATCATAAATGTAAAACAAATTAGAAGAGAAAAAGAACAGCAGATGTATTTCTGTTACCTCTCATGAGAAAAGCATGAACAGAGGCAGCTTTTCATTTTGATAGATGCTTGTTGCTTGATGTGTTCAAAAAAAGACTGTATAAAATTATAGATTTGCTTCAGTGAGGAGTCCCAAATATAAAAACTGTATGAAAGAAGAACGTCTGTGATGTTTATGGCAAGCAGCCACATTCTCTCTTTTATTTTCTAATTTGCAATGGCAAAATGACAGTGGGACATTGACTGGTTGCCACAAAAAACACAGAGTTTTCCTAACGTCCACTTTTTACAATGAGCTCAGCAAGTGACAGTATCAGACTGACCTTAGTGACTGACAAAGAGTGTTGTGTTAGATCAGTGTCATCCCTACATGGTTCTACTGGGGGATTGTAAAAACAAATCAGACAAGAACAGGTGTTTTCTACTAGAAAGAGAGGACACAAGATAAAAAAAAACCTTATTACAGCTGTACATGAATTGTACTGTATGTCTTCTATTTACCATAGTTCTGTTCTCTTCTATTACTGGAAGCTCATTTATCTTTAGCAGCTCTTTATATGTTGTTTATAAATATCATTCTAGATATACCTAGATGTGTTTAATATGCAAGGCCTATCCAACCACCAAATTACTGTTTTTTTATTAGTTTGGTCACAGTGCTAATATTATCTGTGAGTACACGTTGATAATATGTGCAGAAAGTCTGAATACAGTCTTGGTATAGACTAAGAAAAATCCAACTCAGCCAGTTGACTATTCCATTGATGATAATCTGCTGGGGGTCTCGGGTTTTTACTATAGGAAATACGACTTTGCTTTATTTTGCAGAAACTGGCCAGGAAGGGTATTTAAGTATACTCAAAGTCATTTAGATGTTTTGTTTACCTAATGTTCTCTAAAATGTAGGAGGTTTAATCTCAGCAAATGCTGTTGTACAACAGGTTGACTTTCAGGATCATCCTGTGTATATAAACCATACCTCCCAAAATACTCAATATTTCTACTTTGTCTTGTTTATATTCTGCCCACTGAAATAAATCTCATTCTCGTATATGGGTTTTACCTAATTGATGCATTTCATGTTCAACATGCCCTTTCTTAGATTCATCCATCTTCTTTCTTAAGAATAAGTCTGTTTCAGGTAGCTGTCCTTGTGGTTACATCAATTTACTTTGTTCGAGTTCTTTTAATTCAGCTTGGTAATCAGCCCATCAGAATTTTTAACATAGGCTAGTATAGTACCCTAGAGTCTTCCTTGTCTTAGATATGACAGGCAATATTTAGTCAGAATTATAGTTCAAGCTAAGAGTGAAGAGTGCCATTAAAAAAAAATAGTATCAGCCTATGGTGTTTCTGACATCAGTATTCTGGAAAGTCTTCACAATGATGTCAGTTGTCTTCAGTATCTCAGTTTTCACAGCTTTTTCTTATGCTCTGAAAGGGAACTTTCTTCTCATTTCCCGAGAGAAAATTCTCTTCAATCCTTACAAGTGTTACATCAATGGAAACAACTTAAACTTATAAGAAGGCTTTGGTTTGCCTAATGGAGGTTTAAGACATCTCCCTGGTAACTTTCAATAATGTGCTTGCCATTTCTGACTTGTCCTTACCAGCTGGGAAACTGAATACTTTAAATACACATTTCCATATCTAGACTGTTTCAAACTCATAGATATCTGGTTCAGTTGGTCTGTAAAGATGTTTTTGAAAAAATTCATTTTATTCTGGCTTCCTTGAAATATGTACCTAAATTTGGTCCAAAATTATCTGCCAAATAAAATTATTTTTTCCAAATGCTGTCATAGTGTGCTGGCTGTGTGCGCTGGACCCAATAGAATTCTGGCATGACTACAGTTAACCCCTTGTTGAGACCCTACACTGGGCTCAGCCCCTGAATCTAATTGCCCCCTCTGCCCTGGATTGCCTACTATGTATGTTTTGCACTTTTTTGTTACCTACAGATGTTCTCAGGCTGGTCACATAATTACACTGGGTCTTCTTTATCTGCATCTCTCTTCTGGGAGTAGTTGGACCTCATCTAATAAAGTGAAAGTCAATTATGTGACAGCATTGGTGCCACTCCCTGCTTCACTACATTATGAATAAAGTGTGGTGGTGACCCCCCCCAGGGGACAGGGAAATGATGTCTCTTCATTCATGGTATATCCAAAGCCTTCACAGCCTTCATCAAGATAAGAATGTACATATCCTTTACCTAAAAGTCTTCATCACTTTCATCGGTCTTCATGAAAGCCCAATTTTTCAGCCTTTTTAAAGACTTTAGAAAAGTAAATACTTTAATTAATGTATTTTTTGTATTGATGATTGCTGCCTGTGACCCTGTTAGAGTGTTTTTTTTTACCTTATTTCTTCTTAGAGGAAGACAAAAAATAGGAAAGGAAAGGACCATATAGTCATTTTAACCAAACATAAACAAAATAATATTGAATACCTATAACGCTAAAAAAAAAAATACATTGAAAATGCATGTTGCAGTAAGTACGTCCCCCCCCCCCCCCCCTTTGGCTGCATTTGGGCTTTTCCACTATCCTCCAGATATGATTATGTATACCAAGCTTGGCACCAGCCATAAATCAGCTTATGAGATCAAACACTAGATATGGCTAAATAATTAACATGTGGAAACAGACATGAGATGAAATATTCATTTGGGCATAAAATTATGTTGCATATGTCACATAAAAAGCACAGGGGGGACTGCAAAGACAATGAGTGAATACAATGCATCACAGGACTTAAAGGACACATTCCTTTTAGTCATTAACTTGTTTGTTAAGATTCAGAATCCTTGGAGTTGTGATTTCCACACATTTTTGCACTCCTCGAGCCAAAACTATGTTTTGGATAGAGAAGAAAAAGTTTGGGACATCTGTTGAGAATTTATTGCTTCTTGTATTCCCACTTTCTGTTCAGAGGTGTCAGACAGGGCAGGAAGTGAGAAAAGTCTCCCCAAATGGTACAAAGAAAGTATTTAAAATCTGACAAATATTTAACCCTCCACAACTCCAAAAAATATGTGTTGTAGTGGTCTTTTAAAGCCTTGACAAAACAAAACATTGTTCTGGGGTCCAGTCATTTTTCACTCGCAATATACGTCCTATCACTTAAAAGAGTGATAGGATGTATACTGTACAATACATATATACTACATACATGAAGATGTTGTTGTCTAAGAGATCTTCTCTAATTAAATGGTAATAAATGAGCTACCAAAGCCCATAATATACTGAGTAACATCAAGTTAAGCTTGAAAAAGTAATTCTGCCAATGAATCATATGTGTACAGACACAAGGCAAAATTATCTGTGTCTGGTTTAAGTGTAAAAGAGCTGTTGATAACTGTGTAAAGGTTGAAATCAGCCCTACAGCAAAATATTAGGACAATGTAAAAAGTAAAAACAGATTAACAAAATAAAGACTCCTCTGTGAGATACTATTTTTTAGAATCTTTATGATAGGGTTAATATTCTTTTTGCAGAATCTCAGATATTGCCTGAGGGTGTGAAAAGAGCTTAATGAAAGTGTTCTTAGTACAAAGTTCATTGTTTGGCTTTTCCAGCAAGAATTTCTAGCAGCTCCTAATATTTAATGACTCAACCTAATTATGACAGTGGCAGCTGTTGAAAAGTTTTTTTCTGTTGTAGGGTAAATGCATAACATAGTCCATAAAGATATCTTTTTAGCATGTAGATGGTCATACTATACTTGCTTTTCTATGGTTCTTTAAAGTAAATTTATTTTTGATCTATATAGATATTCTACATTATGAATTATTATAAGAATGTTAATGTACTGGTCAAGGAAGGATGGACCATCTGGTGTGACACTGCTCTGTGGCCTTGAACCTAGGTGATTTTAACATTTTCAATAAAATGACATATAAATGATATATTTCAAACAACCTATATGAAAGATCACAGGCAGGGCTGGATTTACCATTAGGCATACACTGATAGGTGACAGAGATGAAGGTCCTCCCTCTATATTTGGTTACTATTATAATATTTTTCACTACCTGTAGGTCATCTTAAATTCAATATACACAATAAATTAATAAATAGACCCTGTAGGTGTGCCTGTATGCTCCATAGATAAAAATGTGGTCCTTGTTGTGAGTATTAAGCTACGTACACACGTCAGATTTTTATCGCCCGATAATCGGCATCGGCCAATTATCGGGCGAAATTCTGCCGTGTGTACAGTCGGTCGTCGTCCATCGTCCGAACGACCGACCTGCCGGATCCACGGACGATGGACGACAGCCGATCGTAATGAAAGTAAAGGGGAGAGCGCGCAGCAGGGTGCCGCTCCGTCGCTCTCCCCCTCCCCTCTCCATAGAGCATGAACGGTGCTGTATGTACAGCATCGTTCATGCATCGTGCACTCCCTTGTCGTTGGAAAGGATCGTGAAAGATCCTTTCCAACGACAAAAATTGGCAGTGTGTACGCAGCTTTAGTGTACTCCAAGAATTTAGTAAACATGGTGTTGCTGCAGGAGGCCCAGGGAAGATTTCTGTAACATTACATTGGCAGGCTGCTACCTTGAACAGTGTACCTTGAAGGTGTTTTAGAAAAATTTATTACTATACAGTATACCAAATTATTGCATTTTCAGTATTTTTGATTTATTTATGTATTCTTGTTTAGGCTGATTTTTGTGTTTTTTATTTAATTTTATTAAAAGTATTTTTTTTTTTTTTACATGATTTTGTGTTTCAAACATTTTTATATTCATAATATCTACTAGACCCCTATTCGGACATATTTCTGTAAGTTACAGGTCTACAATTTAAAAAAGAAATTTCATGAAAAACAGTGTACCGCTTTTGGTACAGAAATCTAGACATCAGTGAAACACCCAGGTGGTTAAGGTGGTTACTTTGGTTATTAAAGGTGTGTTTTGATAATAAACCGCCGTGTTTTGTCTTTTATAAAGGGAAAAAGGGTGGGCTTGTGCAGCACGGTAAATGAGGAGAAAAGTTCTGGGCTACACAAGTCTTGTTTTTTTTACATTCTCCTGCATGTGATTGGGTATTCTTGCAAAGTAAATTTATACCAATTCACTACGCCAATTTTTTTATGGCTTTCAGTTTCCTTATGTTTTGAAAAACACTGCATTTCCAAGCCTTGGTAGAAAAATTTTACAATGCTGAATCATGTGAGAAGCAGCTTTTGTTCTGTACAGATACCAAAATGTATCATATAATATGTAATGCATTCTGAATAGAATATATATTAAGAATATATAATATATAATATAACCCTAGGGTTCCTGCTAGAGTTGTGATTGAATAACCTCACATAATTCTAAGGTCAATGCCACCTGGCAGAATCAGCTACAGGACACCAATGATAGTTTTAATGAACTGTAAGCAGCCGCATACTGATCACCATTGTGAATGATGGCTTTCATCCTATTGACCTCCAATGTAAGGGGCATTCTTCCCACTGATCCTCACTAAACTGGTTTTACCAAAGACCTAAAAATTATTTGAGTGAGTTCCTTCTGGGTAAAAAAGGTAAGAAAGACTGCAATAGACAACATTTAAGCTGCAATGTTATTTAGGTAAAATTGTTATTTTACTGACTGATTTATTTGGAGTTGCTATTCATTAGCATCTGTTTATTGATGTGTTAGACTGGCTGATATCTGTAATAGTCATTACTTACGTTTTGATTGTGCCAAATGGTTCCCATGAACTGTGTTTGGGTTGTTCTTTAGTGACCTTTGCTGTTTTTGATCTTTATAGTTTACAGTTTCTCTTTTTAAGTCAGTGGATAATGTCATTTCCTTGAGACATGTCCTTTCCTCATCCTGTCTTCAAAATGCCAGTAGGATCAGTGTGCTCAAAAGACTGCACAAAAAAAACCATAGGAAAAACATACAGCACATACTTTTACTATAGGACTTTGGGAATGCAGAAGAATCAAACAAACTAGGATACCACATAGCAATACAAATATGAAAGAAATAATATTTTTTTAAAATTTATCTTAATCCTGATATGTGCACTGTACACAGTGCTTTACAGAGTATATTGACTCATTAGGACTGCTCCCTGTCTAACAGACCAGAGAGTGACAGGTGAATGAACAAATGCTGTATACACAGCGTCGTTATCATCTAGGGAGAGGGGAGGAAAAAGGACAAGCGAGCAGCACCCCACTGTGCTCCCCTCTCTTGAATTGTATAGCGGTTGTTCCCCCTCAGTTCATGGATCCATCCTGACGGATCCATGAACGATGATGGGGGACCACTGTACACATGTCAGATTCTCATCTGAGACAAGCACGACTGTTTGTCTTGGGTGATAACCATCTGACATGTACATAGCCTAACATTGACTTACTCATCCATTCACAAATCCATTCTGTTTATTGTGCCTGGGGTTCTGCTTTAAAGCAGCTAAGTGAAAAAAAGACTAAAATATTAGGTAATGGTCTCATCGGCATAAAGAACATTTTGTTCTGCCTAATATTTATACTCATGGTTTAATGTGAAATTAGTCAACATAGTGTTAACATAGTGAAGATTTATTTTAGTATTGTGATTCTCAGACATGTTTTAACAGGTTTAGAAGTAACTCAGGTAAATTTGGGTGGGGTGGATTACTTTGATATAATTTTAAGCATCTTGAAAGAAAAAGAAAGATAATGAAGTATTATACATTCTGTACTTTATGGTTGTTATTACCTAAATCGTAAGATCCAGGATTAAAGTCATGACAGCAGAAGTTTAGTAAAACTAGTGTTTTATTGTAGCCTGTTTTGTGATTACTTCCTGTCCCAGGTGACACCACTACACAGAATTGGAAATGAGGGAAAATCTTCCAAACAAGAAAGCAGAGAAATACTGAGAGCAATTTTAAGGCATTTGCATTTCATCAAGAACAATGCAATAAAGCAGTGGTCGCCAACCGGTGGTCCGGAAGAAAATTTTGGGGGTCTGCAGCTCTGGTCGGTGCACCCCTGGGGGGGGTCAGGAGAAGGACCCCACTGGGGGGATGCACTGGCCAGAGCCACGGACCATGTCCCTGCACACAACCTGCCCCCACTCTCCCATCAGATCTGTGATGGGAGAGTGGGTAAGGTTATGTCATAATGATGTCACTCTGGGGGAGGTTTCTCCCCCTTTGAGTGACACCAGGCTCCCCGCGCATGCACGGTCGGGAGCTGGTGATTTTAGTGGTCCGCGGACCTGAAAAGGTTGGTGACCGCTGCAATAAAGTATAGAAGTATATATAAGAATTTTTACCAGGGTTCCTTCAGAGGTTGCTGGGGGTTCTTTGTATTGTTGATTGATCCACTATTTAATGATGTCTGCCACTTAATTGAGCTAGCTATGTGACACTAATGATGTTTTTAGTAGTCTAGAAGGGTGGTATTCTAGACAATATTGTGAGGGTGAACCTTTTGGCTGCCAGCCTTTCTCAACCTTTGAGGAACCCTAAAAATATTTTTGACATAACAGGGTCCCTGTACTAAAACTATTTTTTGTGGGTCAATGGGAACAAAGCTTTAAAGTGGCAGCCAGTGGTAAGAATGCCCCCCACCACATTGGAGGAGGCTAGAATTCTACCTTTATAAACACCTAAAAACATAATTGGAGTTGGCCCCACAACTAAGCAGGGATCATCACATGGGAGGTCAATCAGCCACAGTTCAAGGAAAACTAAGCAACCTCTGGGGTTCCACAGAGCCCTGGTTGAAAATGGTTACCAATGTAAGGGGCTTTTTCCGCCAATGATCTCCAAATAATTGTTTTTAGCCAGGGTTCCCCAGGACCCCCAATAATTTGGCTTCAGTAGTGGTTCCCTGGGACCTGAAAATTGTATCAAGGGTTTCTCAGGAGTAAAACGGTTGGGAAAAGGCTAGTCTAGAGCAACCTGCGGTTTATAGCTATACTTTGCTTGACCAAGATACAAAAGTGTTATAAAATGCAAATGCATAAAAGCCATATAGGTTAAATTACTATGTGCTTTATATAATTTTATCGCATAATAATTCCTACATCAAAATGTTCAAATAAAAAATGTTAAATTTTGAAATTAGTTTTCTGCACGAAATGATTATTTACCTTTTGAAAAACCTCTCAAGAGTATTTTATCTCCACCCACAATGGTGACTTCTCCTGCTATCCTCATTAGACACCTCATTAAACTCATCGTTGATGCTGGCATGTAAACTCTATGATATAAACCACATGGACTAATTTCAGCAGAGCAGTGCACTTCATGTAATGATACACACAGTATATTCACATAACAGGACTTAATTTAAGCCTTAGTGATAAGAATATAGGATAGTAGGTTCAATGTGCGTGAGACTGCAAGCACCCATGTGCACACCCCTAAGCCAGTGACTGCCTTTACTACAGCCAAACTTCAGTAATCATTTAGAGAAACTTTTTAAATATTTACACAATTTCACTTCCAGCAGTAGACAGAAGCTTCTGCACTCAATAGGACCTTAACAGTAAAAGTAAAAAGTTAATAAAATATGTATTATGTACCGTATGTTATCCTATTTACCACCAAAAGAAAGTTAACTCATACCAGGTGTAAATAACATTTAAATTTCTTATATTTTTTATATATTTCTCAAATATGTATTATCCTTTTTGTCTGTTATTTTATGTGTGTTGCATAGTGAAAGAAAAAAGCTCTTTTTATTTTAAATATTGATTGCAATGATTTCAGTGTCATTTTAAATTGAATGAATTCTAGGATAGAATGTAGACTTTTTATTTATAGTCAAACTACTTTAAAAATAAATAAAAATAAATAAAAAATAAATAACCCATACATTTAAAAAAAAACTTTTTTTTAGTTTACATTAAAATCACTTTTACATAACATTATGGCCAAAACAAATCCTTGTTTGACCTGCAGAGGATGGATGGGGGTGGATGGTGGGGTCCTCATACAAGAGAACATTTTATTTTGGAATAAATTGACAAAATGTTTCTTTAACCAATGTAACAGCCTTTAAATCATTATAGTGAAATTATTAGGGTGTCATTTATCCTTCAGTTCACAAAACAAAAACAGAAAACAACTGCTTTGTGTTGTACATGACCCACACATCAGTCCCTTTTGCAAAAACTTCTTTTTATGCAATATTGAAATATAATTATGCTTTTTTTTTATCTTGGCAGCCTTCTGAGCACAATTGTTGATTTGATAAACAGTAATTAGAAGACAAAAAACTTTAACCCTAACATAAAGTACTTTTCTCTGTCCTCAAGCAGAGGTGCCCAGTATCATCAATGCAGTTTCATGTACTATAAAGTATAAAGATTATGTCTGTACTGTCACTGGGGACAAACTGTTATCTGGCCACTTTCTTTACTACAGAATCAGCATATTGTTAAGCTTTGTACAATATAAGTATATAAGTTCAATAAGGAAAGTTTGCAGTACTTTTAGTATGATGTTTTTACAGGAATCCAGACAAGAGTGTGCTCTGTGTGCTGTGGGGTAAATGGTTAGTTGGCTGGCCTGTAGGCTGAGCTGTGTTCATTTAGATCCTGAGAGCAGAGCAGTGAGTTTGTGACCAAACAAATTACATCTGGACAGAGGGAGGGAAGTCAAGAAGGAGGGATTCTGTGTAATTCTCATTCTACCCTCTGCACTCAGCCAACAGGAATCCTTCACTACACACAAGCTGAGAACAGAGCTGCTGTCTAACAAACTGCACAAAAGAGAGAAAAACACAACTTCACATCACACAGTTATGTTTGCAGAACCAACTAAACAGTGTTGCTGCCAACACGAAATGAAATAACGACTTTACACAACTAAAAAATATAAAAGTTTGCTAGAAGTGACAGTCACATTGGGAGACTGAGACAAGACAGGATACAACTGGATGGTAAGTGAATAATACTTAGATGTACATGGTGGTGATTGTTAAGCTTGTCATAGTTAAAGTGCATGTTATCCCTTTATACAAAAGAAAAGAATTCTTTGTGTTAGCAGATTACAGGTTTGAAGTTTATTTTTGTGGATTTGTAGACATGGAATCAGATATCACTGTATTTACAAATGTGTGCTGGTTAATACAAATAGGTTTGTGGAAGTGTTATCCATTCTGTTCATGTGGTTATTGTTTTATGATTTCATGTACAACAGCTTGGTCTTTTATCTTGCACAAGTTAAAGCTGCTTTAATATAGCAATCCAAGCAGTGCTTGCTACAGAAATGTAGCAGGACAGCTGTAAAAGTTGTGTGCATGTAATACTTGTGTGCATTGTGAATTTGTGTACTTGTGAATTTTGTGTGCATCCTGTAGATGAATTGACAGAATTTGGAAATAGAAAATGTTCTTTATTTAAGCAAATTCATACATTTATACTATTTAGTATGTTCATATCTGTATAACAAATCTGAAAGATCAGATGAAAAAAAGCATGAGAACAAATAAAGTGTTAAATTAGCAACTTGCAAAACTGTTTAGGACATTTCTGCTTATGATGGTTTTGTATTTGCAACAGCTTTGCTATTGAAGTAATGTATGCTATTTCATGCAGTTAGTAAATACAGTAAATGAATATCTGAGTTATATGTGTTTGAGCAGGAAAATGGAGCATGCAATGTTTTCAATATCAGCAGTCTGCCCACTCTGGGTATCTGTTAGAAGAGTTGTGATAGGTTACGAAACACGATTGTTCTTTCCACAGTGTTACATCAGGGAACTTTTCCAACACCTGGTTTGCTGGCAAATGGCAACAGGAAAAAGCCAGGAAGGGGTGAAGTTGGCAACTCCCAGCTGTCAGGGAGTCAGTCATGACATATGTGTACACAAGGTTTCCAGACAGCTGCAGGGACTCAAAGAACAGGATTGTCACATACAAGGACTACAGTGCTTCAGGCACAGGTGACCAGCCAGTACATGAAAAACTTACAAAGCTTTTACTTTCTGTAGCTGCGGATTGCCTGCAGATTTTTAGGGTCAGATGGGATCAGAAAGCACAAGAAAATGGAGAAGTTATACAGCAGCTCTTCTGCTATATATTGAAAAACATTATCAGTGCTCTCATTAATCTGAAATGTTAATGGTTTAGCAACAATCAGATTCAATTTCAATTTGACTGTTGCACAATAAAATAGGGAATGCGATTGATTGCTGTGCAGTATAAACCAGTTCTCTCTCTATTTTAATGAAAAAAAGACAATTAATATTACCATTGCTAATTGAATGAGACAAATAATGTTTGCACTACTAGCAATGTCCAAGTAGGAGAAGGAGACTTCAGTCCAAGTCCTTACAGACCATGGGAAGGCCTCATCACAAGTCTGATGCATTAAATGTAATCCTAAAGGATAATTCACTTTATAACTAGTCCCCCTCCCTTCATAAATGCTACATAAATGCTCTTTAACTTTCTTCAAAACAGTGGACCTGATGACATGGCCCAGTAGCTGTTGTCCTTACCTGAGTTGATGGGGATCACGTATCCTTGTAAAAAATCTCCATTAAGGACTTTTGAGTGCAAGTTGGGCATGTGCAGAAGTGCTACTGTACTTCACTTAGTTCATACGGGAAACTGTTTATGCATGTGCAGTAGCATGTACCCCCTTGGCTCAAAAGAGAATTCCACTTCTTCCAATGCTGTACCCCCTGGATCAGGTCAATTGTTCAACTAAGGTAAATAAAGGGAGTTTAGGTAACATGGAAGAGGGCATGGCTTCACAAACACAAGTGGATTACCCTTAGCTAGATTTTTTTAAACTCAGGGACCATTGTTTTCTATGAAAAGTTGTACATGCTGTGCACACAAGGCCACAGAATGACTGCAGTTCTGAATAGCTTATTGATAAGCCCTGCCACCCCTTGACTAGATAATTACTTCAATGAAAGATTTTAAAGCACAGAAATTTAAATGGAATTTGTTTTTGAGGTTTATTGAGCCCAATTTCGTGTTACACAAGGCTATGGAAATACCAGATCTCTTCAAAGCGGGTCAGAAACCTTGCATAACATGACCTGGTGACAAGATAATGACTGTAGTATAGAATTTCCAAGCATATGTAGTAAATGGAATGTGTATCTTAACTGTGATCACAACAAGCCACATTTTTTCTCACAAGTTCTTCTAATGTCCATTAAAATTAAACTTTAACCTAAAATATATAAATATATATATATATACATATATATATATATATAAATCTATATATCTATATATAGAAACAGGAAGGCTTTTTATTGCAGAAAAGACATACTATTTCTCATTTGCAGTAAAAGTTTCTCACCTGCCTGTTCATGATCTTCTGTACAATGTACATTAAATGTACAATTTTGGCATATGTGAAGATGATTAAACTCCTGCACATTGGTGAGATATCATTCTTCTTAATTACAATCAGTATAGCTGCAGATCTGCACCTAGAACAAGAGTCTGGCAAGGATGTTGATGTCAACGATGGAGCTCTTGTGTGTCACATTCCTGGAGGTTAAGTGACTAAAGATCCAAACAACAAAACTGCAATGTTAATGCAACTACCAGACTAATATATAAATGTAGCTTTTTAAATTTTACTTTAATTTTGAGCTTACAAGGAAGAATTTGCTAAATAAAATAAACAAATATTTTATTAAGTATTTTACTACTTTTGTAAAGTTAGGAAGTTTAGTTTTTACATATACAGTAGATAAAAGCAACATAAGGTTCAAAAATCACAAGGATTACACACAGAAGAAAAAACATGTTAGTTACTGTCATCATAAATGTTTAGTTACTGTACTGTGCACCATGAATAGTACTATGAATTCAGATATTAGGGTATTTTAGATTCAAGGAAGCTGTATTGTTTATGGGAGTGTCAGGGAATGTCTCCAACCTGGAAGGAAGTTCCACGCATATATTTTAGGACATGCAGGAAACCAGGTCATTGCTGGTGGGGGGATGTGATTTACTAATACCTAGGCTTCATCATATAACATCCTGATATGCTGCCTATCCTTTAGACTCCAGTCTTACCTATTTTTCAAGCAAGACTTCTAATTTAGAGAGTATACATATATACTACTGTGACTGAGCTATAAAAAAAATACAGCTATTCCATATGCACTGACAATGAGTGAAGGACAATAGCCCATAATAACCAGTCTAAAGGTGCGTACACACTTCCAATTTTTATCGTTCCAATCGAACGACGAACGATCGATTGGGCAAAAAATCGTTTGTAAAAAAGTAACCAACGACGCCGACGAACGAAGAAAGTTGTTGGAAACGAACGACCGGACCGGCGGATCGGATTGGGTGACGATCGTTGAACATCGTTCGTGTGTACGGTCGTTCGTTGATCGTCCATGAGCTGAGCATGCGTAATGAACGAACGCTCGTTCACTTTCCTGTCGTGCACATAGTTCCTCTATCGCTCAAACGATCGTATCTATTGTGTGTACAATATCTACGAACGATCGTGTCGTTATCTCTATGTGCAGGATCGGTGCTATACGATCGTTCGTATATATCGTGCAGGATCGTTCGTCGTTCGTTTTCCAACGATAATAATTGGAAGTGTGTACGTAGCTTAAGTTGATTTATTACCGAGCCAACAACAATAAACTTATTTAATGCGTTTTGCGGGCATGTATATATCTTCTATCATCTCTATGCACTCATTTTGCTGCACTTCACCCAAAATCAAAGCAAAGACATTTTGTCATACTCTATTTAACATACATATTAAATATATAAATGGAAAACTGAGAGATAAAATCCCCTTTGTAATATTGGCTCAAGTGACCAGAACCGTTAATTCAGAATTACAGACCCAGTAATAATACTAATTACAATCTGGCTGGAGCAATGTCACATGAGGAGATTGAATATTCCACTGTACACAGGAGAATGGGCTCCACAGACATGGGGGAGGAGTGAAAGGCTATAGGGAAGGTAAGTCTGCTGGAGGGTGGACCGGCAGAAGCCAAATAGTTCTGCATATGACTTATGTACATGGGTATTTGAGTTTTGTTTCTGACATCAGTTCTTAATGCAATGTTAACAGATATGGAAATCAATGTTTGAGTTGGATTATAGGGGCATGGTGCACTTGCATTCTTTTTTGCTTTTATTACTTCATACAATGTAACTGCATCTCATATATGTCCCAAACCTACTTTTAGTTTATCTTAGTGGCAATCCATCTTTACACTACCCTTAAATAATAAGGTTTTTTAGGAGTAGTACCAAATAAATAGCACAGGCATCAGTTCCTCGTCTTTTATCTGGTGTGCATACAACTCTATGTGAATAAAATATTTCGGATAAAGTAACATTTTCACATCTGTTTTTTCTCTTTTAAGATCCTGAATCTCAGACGATGGATACTCACAAGAAGGAAATGGAGTTCCTGAGTAACAGCATAGCAGCATATGCCCATATTAGAGGTATAGTACTGTATTTGAATCTAATTTTTCTCTGGAATTTGTAAATGTAAACTTACAGTAGCCCATGGCTCCAATGCAAGAAGTGTATTGTAACCATCTAGACAGATGACGACAATGTGGTAAACTCATTGGGATGTTTTCCTGTTTACTGCTGTGATATAATTGCCTGTGCACTGGAGGCCACTACACAAACACTACTGGTGTCCTGAGGCTTATTGTGATATCCAGCTCTTAGTGCCAGGCACCAGAAAAGCCTAAAGTTGTGGATATTTTAATCCTTAAAGCAACTAAAAAGCAAGTATATTATTCATCCATACAGTTTTAAAAACAGGAAGGCTAAAGCAACTGATGTTGTTGCATAAACACACTGACGTTTCTTGTGTTTGTCCCACTACAATGATGGATTATGAACACTTATTTGCAGGATCATGGTTATGCTACAGGCAAAAGACTACCTCACGTCAATCAAGAAACATAAAAGATGGAATTGTAGTTTTAGGATACGTTAAACATCCCCTTCATAATCCACATGCCTAATTTAAGGGTTGCTGGGGGCTAGTGTGGAGCAAACTAAAATAATGTAAAGCAAGGAGGATTAGTTCAATTTATTTGTCTTGATAAAAATGAACACTGTAGGCACAATGCTTGATAAATTCACTTTGCTTCATGTCAGCTTCAGTGCAATTCAGCTTATCCTGGAATTAGCTGTGTTGGGGACAGCAAACATTTATTATAATATGATGCTGATAACTGTGTGTGCTACATTTCCTTCTCAACCAGATTGGAAAAATCATTGTTGTGGATCCTAGCAGCACAAAGTTGCAGGATAGAGATTTCATTGGCCATCATTTACATACTGGCATCTTCTGCTTTACATTGATGCCTGCCTTATACTCAGAGATTTTACCACCTTACCCATAGGGTTATTTTTAATGGGTGCTTCTAAGGTCTAATACATATTGGGCAATATTCATTTCTGATGATTTTCAGTCCAGTAAAACCATGTAATATAAAAAGTGAACTCAACAGGCCAATTCCTAAGGAACATATTCTTTGGTCTTGATTGGATGTGGAGCGATTTGGGTCATGTGTATGCATGATCAGTTAAAGCAGAATGGGATTCTGAATTGATTAGATCTGGTCAGTCACGCACAAAATCGGCAGTAGATTTACTCTTGTTTCTAGGCCTAAACAAACAAATAACATTGTGCCAATAGACCGCACACTCTGCATCACTCATCTGCGCTAACACTTGAATATATACTCTTATGTTTTTATCTCTGTATTGCAATTATTATGAGATTTTGCATGTCATTTACATTTTGGACCTTTGCTTTTAGATAACCCAGAATCCTTTGGTCTTTACTTTGTGCTGGGAGTATGCTTTGGACTGATTTTAACACTCTGTATGCTGATCATCCGCATCTCTTGCAAGCCTCGGACTCCAAGTGTTCCTTCCAAACCAAAAAAGACTCCTCCCAAAGACTGTGTAAAAGAGCCCCTGTCTGTTGTTGTGGATGGAGAAGAACCAGACAGTGATGACAATGAAGAAACATTTATCTTGACTCCAGTGACAGACACACCTCTAGGAGCCCAGACCCCCATGGATGGTACATTATCAGTTAATGTATTCACATCAGCAGAAGAACTAGAGAGAGCCCAGAGATTAGAGGAACGGGAGAGGATAATCCGAGAAATATGGCGAAATGGACAGCCTGATATTCTGGGCACAGGAACTGGCACCATTGGTCGTGTACATTACTATTAATAGTAATACACAAAATTAAACTGTATGTGGTGCTATTTTTAGGCATTCAAAAGTCAATTGATTTTCCTGGCCTTCCATATCTGATATCCAGGCTTTTTCTTTCATGTACCTTTGTCTTATTAGACAAGTGACTTTACTGTAAGATTGGTGCCAATGGAAATGTTTCTAAATATACAAAAAAAGACAAGAAGAAGAATAATGCTGTTGCTGCGCTGTGGTGGAATAGCATTTGGAAATATTTTGTATTAAGACTGTAAGTGGCAGATATATAAGGTCACTTTTGAACAAACATATCTATAATGCCACTGAAGGTACCATATTCGTGGGCAATCTTTTACATATTGGCCAGTTTCAAGTGCCTGGATTTAGTATGGCCTCTGAAATGTCTTATATGGATTCATGTTGTTAAATGTCACCTAAAGGTATGGATGTAATGAAAATAGGATTTAGCAGACATGAAGAATATTTATGCTGTTTATGAAAACATTCACTTTTGTGTAGGCTTCCTTTCTTTAGAAATAGAGGGTGACATGCAGGTAGCCTGCTGGTATCCAACCTGAAACAGTATAATATGTAGACATGCACACATGTACACTAAATATACATGTGGATTTATTTGATGCATAAAAGGATATATATATATATATATATATATATATATATATACCGGTATATATATATGAGTGTCTATATATATATATATATATATATATATATATATATACCGGTATATATTCATCAGTTTGACTATAGATATATACATATATATATAGTCAAACTGGTACTGTTAAATTGTTGTTGGCTGTAATTTATATCCGTTCACAAAAGCACAAACAGTACAGTCTACAAAAAAACATACAGTGTAGCCAGGCAGTATGTTCCAAAATCTATTTGTGCCTCTAAGTTTATGATGTGTTCAGCATTGTGATGTAATGTATTGCTGGGTGAGGCAGTGCTGCATTGCCTTGTGATTAACTATAGATTTGCTGTATTTTGCAGTACCAGATAACCATACATTGAAGTGCCTTGTGCAGTGTATGCCTGTTAATGGTTAAGAAATCTGTAGCAGTCTTGCCTCTCTGCAATGGGTTAATCAGTCTGCATTTTATTACAGGATTTTCTGGCCTCTTGGTTTAAAAAACAACTGTTTTTCTTCTTGTTCCCCCACACTGTGGGAACACTGGTGCTTTAAGTTTCATTCCTGAATCTCCCCTGAGGTTAGAAGAACATTCCACATTAACATTAAATGCTCCCACACGGGCAAAGGCAGGAAGCATTTTTTTTAATAAAAACTTTATTTAAAGTGCTGTTTTTATTTTTTTTGTGTAAAAATCACTCTGGTGTTTGCTTTGCATACTTAGCTGTTACATTCTTTAACATTTGTGAAATTTTTATTTTAAGTGTGCCTTAAAGACAGAAATCACATGTTAGTTAATAATTTGACCAATGTACAATTTTTTGCTCAGTATGCACGTAGACATAGAGTCTTGTATCTGCGAACATGTATATGCAATGCGAACGCTTCTGCCTACTATTATCTCAGATGTCCATTGACATCTGTGGTTACCAAAGACATCCTGATCATTGTCCAGACCTGTTTGTTTATACAGGAGCAGATGATTCCCTGATTTATTTTTTAAACCTTTAGCCTTTTACATACGGTGCTACATATGGTGGTATTTTGCATTAAAAATCTGTGTGCTTGCAAGTCACATTTTGTCCAGCTTTCAAAGGTTCTCCTAGCCAAGGGGGCCACGTTGAGGAGAGAAGTGAAATAAATAGGTCTAGAGCATCAAGTGCAGCCAAAATGCTACAGGCAATATTTCCAGAATTGTATTGTGAACTGAACCTGAACCTTCACTATGTGCTTGTGTGTGTTATACAATATTCCTGAATCTACCCTACAGGGGGGTGCTACATTAGGTATCCTTGCAGATGACCTTGGACTGAGGGCAATGTTTGTGTTTTTTTTGTACCTTGAGTGAGGATAGCTCTTTTTTCATTCTAAACTGAAGGTTACTTACATTGCTGTCACACTTACACATAGCTAAAAAGATCATTGGTGTCAGTATTAACTGACCTGGGAGGCACAAATTGTTTAAAGAACTCCTACCACCCTCTGGAGGAACCCTGGTTCAGAAACACTGCCCTAGACCAACTACTAATAATTTTTTTTTTTAAGTAATTAGCATACCACTTTTTAATAAATAATAGAAATTATCAATTTTTGGCAGTTTGAAAATAACAATTGCAAAGTTTTAGGCAACAGGCACAAATCAGTATAAGGGTTTGGATGTGTTGTGATATAGTAGAAATATTCTTCTTTTACCCAACAAGTATTGATGGCTCCTGTTGATTGTCAGACAGTGCAGGGGTTGGAACCAGATGTGAGTTCAGCAGTGTAGGTATAATACTATATAGTATATGAAGGTACATTATTTCCAAATAACTTCTTAATAGTGTGGAAGGCAGCGATGTGGTATAATCAAATAGTCCTTGGTCCCAATGCTACAAGCCCTGTTTACAAAATGAAACTAGAAATTTGATTACATCATTACTTACCAGCATGCACCATGCAGCAAAATAATTTTATTATAGCCATATTGCAGCACTATATATTTTTTGTTAAACAAATTAAAAATCCCATCTAAATGTCTCCACATTAGTACATTAGTGAATAAAGTTCTGTGACAGTTCTCAGTTTAAATAAAATCTATGTTTAGGAATTCATTAGCACATGGCAGAATTGGATAGAAGCCAACCACAAGTCAGTTTTCTGACAGGCTGCTGACAGTTAGAGACTTCTTGGTTGCTGTGGATTACAGTTTATCACTTTTCTTTGCACTAACATAATAAATATGTCATAAGACTCCTTTCAAGTTGAAAAATAATGCAAGGGACAAAGGAGGTGTTCTATCAAACCATGTGTAGGTCACTGACTAACTGCAGTTAGAAGAAGGGCTATGCTGTCTGACATAGCAAGGGATGAGGTATTTTGGAAATATAATGAGAAATGTTTGCTTGATTTTGATAGAAACAGAAAATAAATGGTATATTAGTACAATATAGGTCAGTATACTACAAATTAAAAGGGTGCCACTGACAAATAAAGGCCCAGATGATGTGCAATCTTCAATGTATATAAATGTTAAAGAACCATTTTTGTACATGGCAAAATGATTAAAGTGCTGTATTTTATAAAACTCAACTCTGAATTTTATGCTATAGTTTTATTTTCTATGTTTTTGGAATTTTATTAAATTGTTTTCAAACAAAGTTCTGTTTTTTTTTTCCATTTTCAATGGTTTCATATAATTGATGTGACATAAATGCATTCACATTTCATTGAAACTGAAGAAGCAACTTGAAAAGCTGTAAAAACATCTCCAACATACAGTATAAAAAATAAGTATTATGAATAACTACTGCTAGTTGTTTTAGTAGTAACCTGCGCTATTTTCCTATCCATCACAGGTCGGTGCCATCTTCCTTCTTACAATCTTTGGTTATCTTGTTGGTCATGCCAGGATGATGTAGGTACATGGGAGTTGTTTTCATCCAGCATGCGCAAGTGAAGCCAGGATTGATGGGTTTTCCTGGCAACTACCGCTGAGCTGTGTATATGTTTGTGCAGCTCAGCAAAATATGACAGCTGGGTAGTGAACGAAAAATGCAGAAGGGACATTGCTTTCCTCTTTCTGTAATAACCACCTGCCTGATCATACATTCAAAGTAGGATTTTAGTTCCACTACTTACAGCAAAATACAAGTTTTGTCTGGATAGTCAATAGTGACTCTCACAATAGTTGTACACTGTGTCCCCAGGTTTATTACTGCATATAACAGAAGTACATTGCCAGGCCTTTCTTCCAAAGAGGAAACCTACCAATATGTTTGTGAATTGTGGGGAAACCAGAGCAGCCTAAGGAAATCCCTGAAAACAAGAAGAAGATAAAACTACCTGGATACAGTGTCAATCGGGTTATCTAAAGTATGGCCAGGCCACCATTCTGCTTATTTAAAATACATGGAATATGTATCTAAAATCTAATATTTATTGCTGAATTATGACTTATTCAAAAATTAGTTTATGAAAACAAGTCTAAAACTTAGTTGAAGGTTTTCAGAAAGATTCCATGGAGACTTATTATCTAAACTGCCCAAAAGTCCAATGCATTTTAGAGAAATAATAACTATCTTCTCTTCTTGTCATTACCTTACATGTACTCTTTTACGTGAAATCATAAAGAAAGATTCTGGAGCAGAGTATTTGCTAACAGATATAAAGTGGAGTATCGTGACCTCATGGTGTGAAAACACGGAGCCTTAGGACTCATATCAATAGGCATTGATTTACTGGTTTGATATGCATTTTGAAACTCAACTTAGCAAAAACCCATTGAATTTCACTTTGGTACAGATGTGTTTAACCTTCTTTTCATTTCCCTGAGTTTTTTTTTCTTTAAAATACTGTTTTCCATTTGATCACAGGTATATATGTTCTAATAGAAAATGCACCATTTACTTGGGTACCCATCAAAATAAACTCTAAAGGTTTTTGTATGAGGGAGTGGTATACTTGAAAATTTCTTGTTGCTCATATCTTAAGTTCAGTGGTAAAAATCAAGGATTCTTATGATTTATTAGGGTTCAGGACATTTCCAACATCCAAAGTTACTGTCTGGCTTCTCCTCTTCCTCTGTGCACAACTCTTGGTAAGTCTGAATCAAACAAAAAACAATTAAACCTTACATCCATTGGCCCTCTACAGAAAGTGACAGCATGCAACTAAAAAAAAGCATTAAAGTCACCAATCATCATCATGTTACCAACAACAACATTTTTTGCAATGGTCATCATTGGTGGTATTATTTTGACTACCTGACACAAAAATTACAAAGAATTCCTATGTTTTGGATCAGGTCCGACCTACACTCCTGATCACTCGTGATCTAGCTGCAGGAGGGCTACAGAAAGCACAGATCCACATATAATCAGAAACAGAAAGATGCTTTTACTACAAGTGCTCAGGTACAGCTTCATCTCCAGAAAATCTTTAGAACAGTGAGCAACACAGTAGTGGCTAGACCAAATCTTACTCAAAATCTTGTAGCCGCCATCTGTAATGGGAATGAGCAAGGTATGGCGTAGGTGACCTTTTACAATAAATATACAGTTTTGCGGCTTTGGGAACAACAGTGCCAAGGTACAGGGCACTGCTTAGACACAAATAACCTCTTTTGATGTTCCTTACAAGATCATCAATAATAACATAATAATTTTAGGAAAACATCAAAGTTTGAGAGGTTGTCTCAAATAGACTGACAACCATGGGAGTGCCTATATAGGTTGGTTTTTGAGAGAAAGCTGAGTTAGTTAATTGGATTTGTATCTTTCCAATTAGACTAGGAATTATTCAGAAGATGATGCTTAATAGTTAGTCCTTTGTTTTGGAGTGTTTTGGCCAGTAGCACAACAAATGGATACAGAGAAACAATGATTTATGTCAGTTTGTGTACTACAAAACACAATATTCTGGATTATGGGCACACTGAGAAGATGTGTCTGTTTATGCCTTGTCAGCCACAATCTCACTAGAAAAAAAAATGAGCTGCTTGGGGACAGGCGATGAAGCATTGCTGATATATAGATGAACATTTCCTTGGCACTATACTATCTAGATTCCCACTCTTCCCACAGTGGAATGCATTGACCAAATTATGACTGTAATTTGACCATGTTTTATATGAACACCCCCCTTTATTAATAATGTTTTACAACAGACCCTTTTTTATTCAATTCTTTTCATTTCGCACTCTTTATTACACTTGTTAATTATTTGCATTGTGTCTTTTTTGTTGGCTATTCTATGTCATGTTACATATTTTTGTTTTTAATTTCTGTCCGCCAAGTCGCATGTCATTGTTTGGCACTTTTCCATTATTGTCTGTGAATGTCATTGTTTAAAATGCATCCACCTTAAAATGGCAGTAAAAAGAAACATTGTGAATGAATAGATATTCTGAAGAGCTACTATAGAACCCACCAGATGTATCAGGTAATACATGGAGATATAGGGTAAAGAAACTTGCCCCTACACATAAAAAATGTTTGAATTGCATCAGTATTCAAGTCAAACTCAAGAAAGCATGCTGCAATATAAAAATATTTTGCCTGAGTTTATGTTAACAATTGACTGTTCTCCTCAGACTGACTGAAGTGTGTCACCAGATAACTAAAAGTTGGGGAAGAGCATTAATAAGTTACAAGAACTCATTACTAACCAGTTACAGTACTCAAATTGGTAATTTCTGGCTGTCTCTGGCCTTAATAGCTATTGGAATCGGGACTCCCAAACTGCACACATCTGGCTTTATTCATTTAAATGTATTGAAGCCTTTGGACCAACTTAATAGTGAAAGAAGTAACATTTTTCATTTTAGCAATGCCATTTTTTAAAATACAGGCTTTAGATCTACTTGTTCTGCAATTGTAGGAGTGAGCTGCAGGATTCGGTGCCAAGTCATGGAGAACTGGATTGGAACGTGCATGGTTAAAAGATGTTGTTGGCAATGACTGTGTAGTGTTCATTGTGTTTATTTTACTGAGTGTTCTCTATAGCTTCATAGAACATTTATGGGGACATTTCCTGTTGCAGATTGTTGGTAACAGTGGCTTTTGACTTAGATTCCTGGTAAAATTCTAACAGTCACAAGATAATCAAATGACTTTCTGGGTCTATGCTCCAGTGTACAGCTGCTAAACCAGTCCTGACCTTTAGTTTATCTATGGGTCACTGCATGAAGTTTCTAATAAGGCTGAGAAAACACTCAATAACATACCTAATAGGATTTAGATTAGGATTGCATAACACGTAAAAAAAATAGAAACCAGCCAATTACAAACTGCTTCTGAGTTAGTAGTCACTCTCTAATTTTAAGTTTCAAACTATAAATATGAAAAAGAACATTACAATACTTTTCATACAATATAAAGGAAATTGTATTCCATAAAACAACATTGAATCGCTTATGCATGGCCACATGGCATAGGTGGGCGTTGGGGGTGGTGATGAAAGCCAGAAGACATCCATCTTTGAGATAATCACTTACAGGCATTATAGTTTGGCATCAATTCAGAAAACTTTTATCTGCTGTATCCGGAGAGCTCAACATCTATTATATATGTGTAGAATTTCACTACATGTGGGAGGTAATGCTCTTTTTCAGTTTTTTCCGAACTGGCAATTAACTATTTTAAAATTTTAAAATGTTTCTACAAATCCAGTGTCTAAGCCAATGTTCCTCAACCAGGGTTCCTTTGAGAGTTTGCTAGGGGTTCATCGAGAAATAAGCAATTTGTGCCTCTCAAGTCAGTTTGATAGATAACAATGATCTTTTTGGCTATCTGTAAGGGAGACATTCTTCCCACTGACCAGCAATGTAAGAATTATTCTTCCCAATGGCAACCACAATAATGTACTGAGAGCTATGGATATAGTTAATGTAGTAGGGGTTCAGGGGACCTGAAGATTATTGCAAGGGTTTCCTCATGTAGAAAAAGATCAAAGAAGGCTGCTGTATTAAAAATGTAGCGTATGGTGGTCTTTACTGACTGTCTTCCTCTTAGAAATGTTTGTCTCTATGTCCACTATACAATGTATGTGATGCTGACAGCTTGCATGGTCACTTAGCATATATAAAATAAGTTTCTCTTAGTTAAACAGTACCAGACAGGGATATTAACCCTTGTGAAGCTGTGAGAAAGAAGAGAGGCTTAGACTTATGGAGAGGAGAAATCTGGTGAATGTCTGATCTTTGAAACTGAGTTTCTGGTATAAATCAGTATTTGGCTGGAAGAAGATTTATCACACTTTTGCTTCTAGGAGGTGAGGTAGATTTATATGTACCTTTAACCCTTTTCATGTTCCTTTAGCCATTTATGGAGGTTCACGGCTAAGGTATGGATGTCTACATCTTGTTACACAAACAGTTTAAAATGCCTGCTTTTCTTTAGCAACCTTCTCCTAGAACTTTGTATGCTAATTGACATTTTACAAACCCTAATATAATATACAGTATACAATTTGCAGACAACAGTTTGGATTAAAGGTCAGCTCTACACAAAACTGATATTCTTTCTTCCTTTTTGGTGGTTGTGGAAAGTTGAATTACATGCTATCTTATGTAGAATCAGAAGGAGAGGTGTCTGAACTGAAAGATATATAATGTTACCCCAGTACGGTCAATTAATATGGCTGAAGATTGTCACTGGGCAGAAGAAAGATGTCAGCATCCCGCCAGGAAGTGTAAATAGGTAAGTGCTGCAGCTTTACTTCCACTTTAACTCTTTAAGACACAGTAACTTACTTTTTTTATTGGTTCTCATGTGAAGTAGGTAGAAATGAAGGTTTAACATATTTGTTCCAAGTTAAAGTATAAAAAGGAATTCAGTAAAATATGGCACAAACCTCATATTTTGTAATATATTTAGCGATATGAAAAAATATTTGTGCACCTTTGTTTTTTAGTAATATTTTTTGAAAGATGATTTGTCTGAAAATATGCCTATATGGGTGTTGGAGAAAAGTAGAAGGAATGTGTTGTAAAATGTTATTGCAAAAACTTTCCTGTCACTTTATGGTCTGGTAGTTGTAAGTTACATGGCCTGTAGCAACATTGTTGTGTTGTACTGATGGAGTCTGTTGAAGCTTACTTGTAAAAAGATATTTCTGATTTCTCTAAATTTCCCAGTGGTCTAATTTAATGTGTCCCCCATTAGAATGCATTTAAACTGTATGTCCAGCTAAAACTTTTATATATTTTGGATTTTAAACCACTTTTAGGATAGAAATCCCAAAATGCATTGCCTAGCTAAAAGACTTATAGGTAACGTTTCATTGTCTGCTGACATAGCAATTTGGAATCCACATTTCCACATATCCTCTTGAGATACCTACCAGCACAACAGTTTTGTAGTGAATACAACATTAAGAAACATTTGTGAGCCTATGAAGGGTAATATAAGGTCAGTTTTGGCTAACCTGACTAGTACGTTCTCATTCATTGCTACGGGCAGTTTGCAGTTCACTGTTTTCTTTGGCTAAACTGTGCATAACATCAGTAC
The DNA here is from genome assembly GCF_032062135.1 of Pyxicephalus adspersus. NCBI lineage: Eukaryota > Metazoa > Chordata > Amphibia > Anura > Pyxicephalidae > Pyxicephalus > Pyxicephalus adspersus. Next base: position 97,137,044 of record NC_092858.1, on the reverse strand, counting down.
GCTGTAATGAATCGCGCCTTTTATTAAATAGACAACACAGTGAGTATCTACAACATGCAAACTGTCATGGAATGTTTTTCCTGTTTTTGCCTAAATTTTTGGAAAGCAGTTTTGTCCCAAAGATTCAGTTCCACTGTTTAGAGTTCATGAAGAATGAAAAATATTCAACTCAATTCGAATGTGTAGTCAAATGCTGTTGCAGCATTAATGATGCCAACTTAAAAAAAAATGCTGTCAGGGTTCCATATTCCTTCTATAGATAGAGGTTTCTAAATGCTGGGGGAGTTTTCCTTGTAATCTAGAAGTAGATCCCTGGGTTCAGGATCTTTTCTAAAGCACTTTCCTGTAACCTACACAATCCTTCATGTTCTCTCCTGGATAGTATGTTATGACTGGGGTAAACTTATGAGCTGATCGAATAGGTCATGGTCCTGTTATATCAGACATACTAAAAAAAAACTTAAAACAATTGAGTATGTCAGACAAGACCAGAAAATTTTTCCATTCTCTGAAATAATGGGATGATGCCTTTATTGACAATCAACTCTATGAGAATTTTGCATTTTGTAAAAAAATCCTATAGTTATTTTTTTTTTTCTGCAAAGCTGCATAAAGCACTCTTAATGCCATTGTGGAGATTTTTTTTTTCTAATGTATGCTGAAGATTTATGCTTATTCTGTAATTCTAAGAGATGCAAATTTTGATCTGCAAGCCATAGTACATGTATTAGCATAATAAAAAGTTGACCTACCTCCAAGCTGCAATGGAAGCTGCCATTGCTGAATTGCAAAGAATGCTAATTTCCTGGATTTAAACCTGATTTTTTTTGGTGTAGGCAGTGTCAGTCACTTCCCTGAAACAAGCATACAGATAACTATGACAAGTTGTCTGACAATTATCTGAATACCTGAGCTTAATACAAATTCTGGGTCAGTAAATCAGTGGGTATTATAGGGAGAGAATCAGAACCCCAACCAGGCAAGCTGTATATATTAAAATCAGACCAAATCTTGCATGTGAATCTTGCAGGCTGACATCAAAGGGTATGTTTAGAGTTCATTTGTTTCTATACCCAGCATTTCACATTCTTCAGTAAATGTAACATAATGGAATAAAAAAACTTTTTCTAATTGAAAGGTCCTTCTCTGCCACCTAGTGTTTGAATTGGATATAGCTGGAGAGTAGGATATATCAATAGATACAATTAGACGAATAGGTAGTAAATAAAGACAAATGTTCCTTTGCATCATTGACAGAGAAATTGACTAATTTAACTAGTCTAACCTAAATTCTAATTGGCATAAATGCTTTGAGGCAGTGTTTTAATTACCAGACTTTTGGTGCATTGTTTATAGGTACCAATATGTTTGGGTGATGCAATTACTAAAATATACTATCATATCAGTTCTAGGATTATGTATGTATATATGGTCTGTGCATTGTTTACATATGATTGGGGGTAGGAGGGTGACTGCAGACAGGTGCAAGTCTTATACGTAAATATGACATATTTGCAAACAAACCGATACTTTCAAAATCTTGTAATTCCGTAGAATTGAATAAAGAGTGTACTGTGCATGTGTGAGCCTGGATGAAAAGATTTTGACAAACAGCTTGGCATTTTCTTTCATGACTTTAAGACTTGTGGGTATAGACTAAGTGTAAAGCTAGAAGTACTGACCACACTATGCATATTTTCTTCCAGATCATAGATAAAGTCAAAGATATTACATCTTTAGGGTGAACATATTTGCCTGACCTGGTCAATAATGACAATACTAGTACAACATTCAAAAGAAAATTTATGGTTAGGGTAAGACACTGGTTTGGAATAAAATATAGGTTTGACTGAGGGTTGAAGGATAAATATTTCCATTTTCTAAAACACATATTGACAATAAATGTATTAATGAGCATATTGGTAAATAAAAGCTTCTTATTTGAATAATTTAACACTGATTCTTTTCTGCCAAGAACCAGGAAAAAAATTAGAAGGTGAAAATCAAAGTATAGCAGGCTAAGTATCCCTACAGTCACTGAGAAGGACAGAAGCACTTTTACAGAACTATGAATGCTTTCTTATATGGCAAGTACCTTTATAATCTTATCAACAAAATGGTGATGGTTATAGTAATATTAACAAGACAAAATAATTCTAGGCAGAAAATTGTATGGCCTAAAAAGCTACTGTACCTGATGGTGGAAAAACAACATTACAATCTTAAAAGGAAAGTTCAGTTCATTGACCAATTTACCCATACTTAGTAAAATTACATAATTTAGAAAAAAGAATCGCTTGTTCAGGAGCATTACATGAGTTTGATTATTTGAACACATACTTGCTGTTATCCCTGTCTACATTCTGAGATCACTAATTGCTAAAAAACTTAATATGAAGACTCAGTTGATTCCTAGTTAAGCAATTACTAAACAAATACTTATTGTAAATGATGCTGTATAATAAGTGAGCACCTCCAAAGATTTTTTTTTGCTTTTGTAACTTTTACATTTTTATATGCTTGTTTTATTCAAAAACATTTACATTTATAGATTTTGCTGCTATAAATTATATTCTGCATAACAGTTAAATACACACAAGCAGAACCTATTATGACAAAAACTCAGCCAGTGTAGCTCTGTGTACACAAAGGACAATGGCAGAGCTCATTCCAAATTCATAATACTCATAACCTCATCACACGCACGAATACAAGACTTTTCTAGAGCTGCTCCAA
>NC_092858.1:97129734-97132627 GCF_032062135.1 Pyxicephalus adspersus | reverse complement strand
ATTGCTTTAAGAAAAATCTGGATGCTTTTCTAGAAGCACAGAATATAACTGGGTATTAAGGCTTTAAAGTAAAGATAACAGTGACTGTTGATCCAGGGAACATCTAAATAGCTCAGGGAATCAGGAAGGAATTGTTTTCCCCTGTTGAAGCAAATTGTACCAGGGAGTTACATCTTTTTGGACTTATATCTTTTTTTAACCTAACCTACTATGTAACTGTTTATATACTAAAATCATAGTATACCCAAATCCACTGTCCAAAGCTGATGAAGTATGTCCTGCTTTAAGATGAAGTTTAGGTCCACTTGGGGCGTTTATTAACCTGTAAAATAACCATGTACTAGTAGCAGGCCGTATATCTATTCTTCATGTGCCTACATGTCTAAATGTTTCCTACCAACAGGAGTCTCAAACAAATGAATGCTTTTATTGCTGTTGGCTCTGTCCTGCACTCTACCGCATCTAATCAATAACTGATGAAAAAGATGTAAGAGTGGCAGGGTATTTCTGGCAACCATTGGAACCTAAAATGCTTGGTATTTTTGTAATTGTTAGTTTAACATTTTACTCGTCCAAAATTTCCTGCACACTACGACTACACAGAATAAAAGTCAAATTTTTATTCCAAATTACATTAAACGGTTGTCACACTGCCATATTTTTCATACCATGTCCTTCTCAAGCAGCACAGTTGAACCAAAAATTGATTAAAAAAGTGATTATGCATAAAGTTGATCCTTAGTTTATGGCATCATCAAATACTGTATAGCTGTATATTTAAATTGTCGTGTAGTAAGAAGTGTGTATCTGGGGAAAAGAATTAAATGAACTGGTTAAGGCTGCAGTTAATACTACAAACCTGCACAAACAGCAGCCTACCAAGTTATTTGTTAAAAAAAATGTAGAAAATTGAATTTGACTTGATGATCCAACTGGCAGTATGCCAGTAGATTAAATCATTAAAAGGGGTTCTGGGGGCGTGGCTTCGGTGACTCACTGGATATCTGCTCTCTAAAAGGGGCTCCACTCCTGACACTGGAGGCCTAATTAAAACGCATCATTGGGAGCAAAAGTAGACAAAGGGATCCAAAGGGTGCTGTGGCCCAGACAGCACCTCTATCTGCACCCAGGAACTTGATCCCAGGTCTTTTTGCTGTAAATTCAGTGGCGGTAGGAGCGGTATCCAAGATGGCGCCGGACCACTCAAACACACGTGGAGGAAGACAGAGCTTTGCTGCACCCTCTGCACAGCAGGTCATCCTCTCAGCACCAACCTCTCCAATTGAGCCCCTGAAACCACTACCACCTCTACAGCAACACAGGCATTCTCCATCAGAGGTAGATTACCTCCTGATGCCAAGACATCTGTGGCAAAGCTACTTTGAGGGGAGTGAGGTCTAACTGCCTGGGGCTGACTCCAATGCTGAGGAATCAGTGGATGTCCTTACCATGGAAGGTGCCCAGTCTCCCCCATTGCTGCTTGAACCCACATCACTGCCACCATGCATAAAGCTTAAAGGGGATTTAACCTCCAATTCCAGGAACTGGCCGCAGGCTGTGGTAAGTACTCCATAGGGGCCTTATCAGGTTTTGGCATCTCAACTCCAGGGTCTTTTACTGGCCCAGTCACCATGGGGCCTGGTTTTCACTTTGGGTACCTCCTTCCAGCACCCCCCTCTTTATTGAAGGGGAAGGGGACCCCTCTAGCCTCAACTACACAGGGGTTACGAAACGCGGGTGAAAAAGACAGATCTGGGGGCGCTCCCATGGAGTCCGCTATATGGAGGTATTATGTACAACACAAGCCTACTAAAGAAGACCTTTGTTTATTAGTACTGGAGGGTAAAGAAGCATACAGGGAAGAAATTATTATCCATATAAATTTTTTGTCACAAGCAGTGACCAGCCATGATTTCAGGCGCCACCTTAGACAACTGAGGTAGAGTGTGAGGCCTTCCAGAAGCCACTCAAGCTGCAGATATACCCCTAGTGCTTCAAACTATGTGGAACAACATTCTGGGATACTCTTCTTGGGAATGAATAAAATTTAATAGGACACATCGGGCCCCAGGCTCCCCAGGCCTTCCTTCCAGACTCAGGGATGTGATTTGTTGGATAAAAGACTACCCTTTAAAAGAGGACATTATGCGAGCTGCTTGAAACATGCATTTTGCGGAATTTGATGAAGCAGAAATCTTATTATTACCGGCTTTGTTGTGGATTACACTTCAACAGCGACACAACCTTTGGTTAACAATTTGCAAAGTAATAATATCTTGTTTAGCTGGGGATTTTTGTTTAGCTTCACTGCACGCAAAGATAGAATATTGGCTACACTCCAGTACCCAGAGGACATGCCTAAGTTTTGCGCAGATCTTGGCATTGTCTGCCCTAAAATCCAGGAGTGGGATCCCCTTCCAACTTTTGGTTCCTTCAATTCGGACTGGCAACTGGTGCGGGAGAGGAAACGTCAGCATCAATCCAGTTCATCATCTGCCCACACAGACGGCTGAGTCCATCACCTCCTTTCTGGAGAAAAGAAGAAAGGACTTTTAATCCCCCTCCTATCCACACCTCTGGGCGAAAATTATTTTAAAGGATTTATTTGTAATGTAAAATTAATATAAGCAGGTAGGGTTGATGAGAATTTGGATCCGGTGATCGGGAGGGGTGCTGAGCCGTTTTGGTTAAGCTGACGATGGTTTGGAATATCTGGCTTAAAATTATTTTTACTGGTCATGGGTTACTACCAGCTAAGTTATTCTATAAAAGGGGGCCCTGCCCTTCTCCTGGTCTCCTGGCCATATGTGACTTATGGTGTGTTTAATGCTGCTCAAATGTGCTGGAGGGGTGAAGGGGTTAGGGAAAGTGTTTAATTCTAACTCTTTTTTTT